>NW_027499030.1:0-101467 GCF_021521415.1 Bidens hawaiensis | reverse complement strand
AATATACAAATTTTACTATGTTAGATTTTTTTTTAATTGTTGTAATACTATCTTATACATATAATGTAATGTGAAGTTTAATGACGTTTATGTGTAGTTGTGTTTTTATAAAAATAATTTTTAATATTTATAATAGGGTTAACATAGTGTACAAAGAGCTCTTTTCGTACAAAGCGTACGAAGTCATCAAAAGGCAACGCGTGTCTTTGGGGTAAGCAGTAACTTCATCCGCACCATAATTACGCACAAAGCTATAGATATAATGACACAACTTGTATGAAAATCATGCACATACATAGTTATCAGCGTGCATAATCACGCAATCTATTTACATGATCACGCACGTTATACGCATCACATATGGGTTTTAATATAAAGTGGATTTTATAATGGTATAGCAAAATAGTACTCAAATTAAACAAAATAAAATGCTCAATTTTATATTATTTTTATGTATAAAAGGTTACGAACAATTAAAAAATGGGGAGAACTTGAAAAAAGTCAACAATAGTATGCTATACCAATTTGACTCCTCCATGACCGTCCACGCTTGAAAAATGGTGATGCGGCATTCTCCCTTTTTCTCTTTCATTGATTCTTTAATCTAATGATCCAGAATCCTTCTTACACTTTATATGGAAAGGATAAAGGAAAGATGTCACATCCCATTTTTTAAGCGTGAAAAGTATGGACGGGTAAATTGGCATAGCCTACCACTTTTTTCAAGTAAGTTATTGTTTTTCGTATCTGTAGTTAGCAGTTTGACCCAAAAATGACGTCAAAACCGATCTAATCAAACTCTAAGCACCTAAAACTTAGCTACGTTTACGCTTTTAACATATATGGTGCAAAAAAAAGGCAGATGAAGAGGTAGGTCCCAGCAAAGCCCAGTTGGACCCGCAAGACTCACCTAAAAGAGGGACGTCTGCGCAGAAACCAACTGGATCCGCAGGACCAACCATGCTCAGAGATGTGACGTCCTTACGCGCAGTACGCAAGCTGGTCCCGCAGGAAATGCCTCCCGATGGTGAAGGACTCCGCCTGTTCCCGCAGCCTCGGATACAAGCCATCAGGGAAGGCCACCCGCGCAGCAAGGCTACACGCACAAGGCACTTAGCTCTCAATCACTCAGTGTCACCTGAAGGAATGAGCGAAGCCGGGAACAATCCCGCACAAGGGCGGGAGGGGGAATACTCCCGCCCAAATAAGCCAGTCCGTACGATACAGGAAGATCTTCTGTACTGTACCTGACGAGGTATGGGAAAAAGATCTGACTAAAGATACGACAGCTTATTGACAACAGTATGGCGAGCAGCATGCTCCTGCACTGTATGTCACTATTAGCCGCTGCCTACTCACCAACTACTGCCATACCACGTGCGTAGCCGTCAGTTGGGTGGAACAGGAATAGTATACAGCAGGCCTGATCGCTGTCAGCCGCTACCTACCCACCAACTACCAGCAGGGCACGTGCGTAGGCTACTGTTGGTGGAACAGGAACACTGTTGCAGCCGGCCATACCTCTTTGGAAACCTACCTTCGGCTATAAATACCACAAATGGTATGACCATCTCATCTTATCATATCTTACTACATTATCATCATATATACCTGATATCTGCTCTAGCAATCTCTTATATACTTTTATATTTAAAGAGCAATCTAGTCTGATTCTCACGCCGGAGGGTGGTCACAAGGAGGAACCCCCCCCCCTTCTCAGTGACGAGCTCACGGTGTCTGTTTGCAGGTTATCAGAAGAACCATCTTCCAAGGGTCTAACCCCTGGTGGGAAACATCTATCTAACCCCCAGGTTACCAGTAATCTGCCCGGGGTCTGGTTAGTGTTTCTTCATTGGCGCCATCCGTGCATAAAGCTAGAACTTTATTTTTTTCCAGTTTTTTCAAACTTCTACAAAGATGGTTAGAGAAATTCCGGTAACCACAACCCCAGCTACTGGGGTGAATACCGGTAACACAGTTTTTACAAACACTACCCCGGTTACCCAAGCCGGGGCAAGTAAAGTAAATTTTACGAACACTACCCCAGCTACTCAAGCTGGGGCAAGTGCAGTAAATGATCGCCTACTGGGATCCACTGATACCCAGTTTGAGAAACGAAGACTCCCCCGCCAAACTCTCGATGAAGTTAAGGCATGGGCGGAGGCACGACAAAAGGAATTCCAGGCTGAGTTGGACGAACGCTTGCGTTCCATACAACAGGCCGACGAATTCGAATACTGGGAGGATGACTCGGAGGAATCCGACTCCGACGTGAACCCTCGCCATAGGGCAAAAGGGAAGCGTAAGGAAATGGAATCCCAACCGAAAAGGCATTTTGGACAAGCCTTCAAACCAAAAAGCACAGGTGGAAGTCCACGAGACTTCTCCAAAACGTTCAGACCAAACATTGCAAATGCAGGAACGTCCAAGTTTGCAAGGGACATTGCGGGAAGCAATCGCCCCAAAGAGTGCCAAACAAATGCCTAACATAGGCACATATGACGGTATATCCGATCCAGACGATCATTTGAACAGGTTCATAGCAGGGGCAACCGTCAGCAATTGGACGGAACCCACGTGGTGCTACATGTTCCAAATGACGCTTGTTGGGGCTGCTAGAGCTTGGTTTGATCGTCTGCCGGTCAACCACATCTACGACTGGGCAGACTTCCAGCAGAAGTTTAGCCAACACTTCAGCCAGCAACGGAAGTATACCGAGGAGCAATGGACAATCCTCAAATGCATACGAGAAGAAGATGAATCTCTGCCAAACTTCATCACTCGCTTCAACTCAAAGAAGCTAAGTTTGGGCAATATCAGCGAAGATCTTGTTCGCGCTGCCTTCATCCAGGGCGCGCATGACCCAGAGCTCATCCGCACCCTAACGGGTAAAGATGGCATGCCATCCACATGGGATGCCATCATGACAGCAGCAAAACGCTATGCGGAAACGGAGAAGCAACTGGGTAGAGATCTCCCCCAGAGCACAAACCTCTACACTCAGAAAACGAGAGAAGACAACGTCCTCACCGCCCGATTAAATAAAAGGCGGAAGCTAGGCATTTGGCAGTCAAGGGTAAACTTTGACACTTCATCCGGCTTGCAACATCGATTGGGCGGAAGGGATAATGTACATCCGCACCGGAACTCCAGATGGACGCCACTCACCAAGAGCGTCACTGAGATATTCGCTACTGAAGAGCTCCCATGGCCAAAGCCTCCAATAATCCGACATCGTCATGATGCTGATCGGAGCAAATACTGTGACTTTCACAAGACAAAAGGGCACAACACTGAAGAATGCATAGACGTAAAAGACATGGTCGAAGCATTTGTCAGAGATGGGACGCTCGCGCACCTCGTGGCGCAATAAAGGTTGAGCAGGCGGGTGCGTGTAGAACCTCAGCTGGGGAAAACACGAATAAAAGTTCCAGCTTCAATGTCGAGACTACATGCTGCGTAAAGAACGAGACCCCGAACCAGGTGCGTATCGGCTCGATGGCACTCCCATCCCAACATGGAAGGGAGCTCATTTACACAATTTGCATGTAAATCAATTCCAATTTGTAAAGAAAAGGCCAAGAGCCACTTCTAATGGAAATGATTCTCTTTAAGAACATCGAAGCTGATGATTTTACTTTTCTGAACACTAGTATGCCGGCTTTCACCGCATAATTACGTGAAGTCGTTGCGTGGGAAGGCGGGTCCCACCCGCACAAACCCAATAATGTGAAAAAACCTTCACGCAGGTCAGTTGAAAGGGAAAAAAGTTCAGCACCCAAAAATGAAAGTTCCGGTCTATCCGCACCAATCATAACGAGGAAACTGAATAAAAACCTATCAACAACCGCGCGTCGAACGGTTAAACTATGCAACACTGGTGACGGCACACATTACGTGAAGTCGTTGCGTGGGAAGGCGGTCCTACCCGCACGAACCCAATAACGTGGCAAACCTTCACGCAGGTCAGTTGAAGGGGAAGAGTTCAATTATTCCATTAAATGAAAGTGCCGGTCTATCCGCATGAATCATTAAAGGAAACTGAACACTAACCTATTGACAACCGCGCGTCGAACGGTTCAAAACAATTCTTAAAAAGGATGAGGAAAACCTACACGCAGGTCAGATAAGGGTAAAGTTTTGCCATCCTACTAAGTGCAAGTGACGGTTCTACCCGCACAATCACGAAAGAGGAAGCAAAACTTCACACCTATTATCAACCACGTTCAAAGGTTAACTTATCCTCAAAGGATGAGGAAAACCTACACGCAGGTCAGATAAGGGTAAAGTTTTGCCATCCTACTAAGTGCAAGTGACGGTTCTACCCGCACAATCACGAAAGAGGAAGCAAAACTTCACACCTATTATCAACCACGTTCAAAGGTTAACTTATCCTCAAAAGATGAGGAAAACCTACACGCAGGTCAGATGAAGGTTAAAGTTTAGCCATCCTACTAAGTGCAGGTGACGGTTCTACCCGCACAATCACGAAAGAGGAAGCAAAACTTTAACCCATTATCAACCACGTTCAACAGGTTAACTTATTCTAAACACTTGGAAAATTGCTAATTTAAACTAAGTATGCAAGTCATAAGTTTATAAAGCAAGGAACCCAAAGAAGGAAATAACAATCTTATACGCAAAAAGATTTATATTTCACAAATGAATTATTACAAGAATGGCCGGGTAACTACCCGCATACGAAAAGAAAAATAAATACATTACAAGACTATCCTAGCAATGGGAAGGGATCTTCGGGATCAAGCCTCAGGGCCGCTTCCACTTGGACCCGCTCCATCAGAAGAACGGGCCGGTTCGAGGAAAGCTTTAAGGATAGCTAACCCATCATCAGCAGCAGCTACTTGGTTCACCTTCTCCACCACTGGATGCGGGAAGGCAGCATATTGGTTTACTGCTTGGTCATATATGGCTTCAGTATCAACATTGTACAAAGGGAAGTTGGAAGGCGGGAAGCCTTTCTCAACGAACCCTAGACCAAGCAGGAAGCCAGCCCGTTCCCCATCCTCGTGAGAAGCGTTGAGGGCTGCGCTCATCGCATCGTCGTAGGATGTCTCTGAGAAGACACGATGCACAACCTACAAAAGAAAATATACAAATCATTCTATGTACAAAGGAAAGCGTAAAGACATGAAAGCTTACCTGAGGCAACGCTTCTCGAAGAAGCCATTCCTTGGCAACCAGGGCTTGGGTACAGGCGCGTTCGGCTTCGCTTTTATTGAGGTTGGCAAGTTGCACTTCCTTTGCAGCAGCCTCTTCAACGCCCTTAAGCTTCCGCTCGGTGTGGTCAAGCACGCCCCTCTGGTCCAGGATCTCTTGGAGCTTCTTGGCATCTTCCATGGCCAAGGCATCATAAGCACGTTGGAGAGCCTCTAATTTGGCCTTGAGCTCCTCGTTCTCCACGCGTAAAGGCTCAGCAACGGCCTCAGCCTTGGTGGCCCTCTCAGTTGCGTTCCTCGCAGTCTCCTTAGCCAGCCGAAGCTGTTCGTTAACAGCTTGGGCAGCCTTGGAGCGGGCCTCGAGTCGCGCTTGAACTTCAACCTCGAGGGCCTTGAAGGCCTTCTCCTTCTCCGCAGCAGCTGCGGCCAACCGTTGGTTCTCCTCCCGAAGAGCCCGCGCCTGAGATACGTCCTTTGCGCGAGCTGCTTTCAACTTGTCATTTTCACGACAAAGCAGCTCGACGCGCGGCTGCATCCGGGCTTGGAGAACCCGAAGCTCATTGGTTAGCCTACCCTCCTGGTAGCTAGCCATGGCTTCCCCCAACGCACCATGGGGAGCAGCGTGGCGAGCCCATTCCACGCGCTCCACAGGGGTGCGAAGGGTTGTTCCTCGGCGTATGTTCCATCGCGGAACATACACTTCATTGGAATCCGACACTGCAAAAAACAAAAAAGCAGTTAGGAAAAGATGATAAAAATTAAAGTGAAAAAGGGCCAAAGGAACCCTACGCACCTGTAGGGTCTATAACAGGCCGATAGCCGCCGAACCCATCACCTGAACCCAAAGGAAACCCATCCAAAAGGTCAGGCAGATGGGAAGGTGGCAAGGATTGGCGAGTACTCCCATGCATACCTGATGAGCCGGCCGTCGGTGCCGGTGGCGGGGGCATGGTGGCAGCCGCCGCAGTCGCTGCCGCAGAATCCGCAGCAATCGTAACCGCCGGCTCGGTGAAGGACGACGTAAAAATCGCACTCACGGCCGGCGGTGGCATAAACTCGGCTGGAACAGTCGGCTCAGAGTGAGCAACTGAACCAGCGGGACCAGGCGCAGGCGCCTGGGTCGACGCCTCAGGTAGGCTGACCAAGCCTACCGTCATCGGCGGAGAGATACTACTCGGCACTTCACCCTGGAATGCGTCAACATCCACGCCTGCACAAGAAGATAAGTGTTAATAAATTTATGAAGTATGATAAATCTACAAAAAGAATGTTTGTACTTACGGGTTTTCTTGAGCCTGAACGTACGGAGGGGCGGGGACAAGCCCGATGGGGCCGGTCTCTTGACGCCGGTCACCGTCGTCGTCATTGGTTCTCCGGAGGTAACAGTCGTAGCCTCCGGAGCAGTGGTCTTCTCACCACCGGGGTTCCCCGCCACCTCTTCACTATCTGATTCGGTGTCAGATAGAAGCACCGGATCAGCCGTGGAGGCCACCTTCTCCTTTCCTTTCCCTCCGGCAGCCTTCTTCTTCCGCACCAGCGGAGGACCATCTGCGGATTCCTCAGAAGAAGACAGGATGTAAGGAAATCCAGCAGCAGGTACAGCATTGAGGGGTTGAGGATAGAATATCGCCTTACCTGGCCGCCTCTGGCTCAGGATCTCTTGGCCCGGCGGATAGACCTCCACAAACCGATCCGCCGTTTGCTCCAGGATGGGCAACTCATTCTCGTCTAAAGCACGAGTGCCCACCCGCACGGGACCGTCAGCTTCCCGCGGGTACAGGAGCGACTCCAAGTCATTCCCCTCTGAAAGAAAAGAAACAGTTAGAAGACAAACTAATATCAGCAAGAAAGACAAGACATACCATAAGGAATAGAGTTCAAACCGTATTCGAGAAGGATGGGAAACCGGGACGCATTCTTCCATACCCGGCTCATCCCCAGCATCACCATCCCGGACTCCGCAAACCGGTAAACCGGAGATTGGACCCGGGATATCTTCGCGAACCACTCCGCCTCCTGGTAGCTGGAAGCGTGAAGGCTCGGAAGCGCTTGCCCCTTCTTAAACTTCATGGCAATGGGAATGGCGCGGGCAGAAATGTAGAAGAACTCCCGCTTCCACGATCGGAGACTGCGCTCGGTCACGCAGATCTTCAAACCCTTAATACGGGTTGTCAGGGTGTACCACCCCTGGACGCACCTCCAAGTATAGAAGGTCATCAGGCGATCCACGTAGGGCTCAATACCAAGAATCCGGCACACCCACTCGAAGTGCCGGACCTTGGCAATCGCCATCGGATGCACCTCGGTCAGATGCACACCGTGCCTCTCCAGGACACGGTACATAAACTTTGTCAAAGGAAACCTAAGGTTCCCATAGACAAAGAATGCAGCATATACCCCGATCTTGCCACTGGGGGCATCGTACACAGTCTGGTGGGATTCAGGAAACTCAGGCTCAAGAGACTCAAGCATGAACTTCCTGACGATGTACTGGTACTGATCGACAGGTAGAGCACACTGGCACTCGCCAGCAGTACTCCTATCGTCGGCTACAGCTTCACCATCATGAGAAGACATTTTGCAGAAAGAAGAAAGTGATTTCGGGAAAATGCTTGCCTGAAAAGGGGAGTATTTGCCGGAAATCACTAAGAAGAAGAAGAAGAAAGGTGAAAGTGTGGATTACAAAGAGGCCTCTCCCCCTTTATATACTAATCGCAATTAATGCGGTGAATTTAATGCGGAGGAGAGAGAAATCGAAGGTGCAATGAAACTATGACACGTGGCAAAAAGCAGACTGGCAACAGCTGTTGACAGGACGTGTGCCAGTAATTTCGCGGCCACGCGCCCGAAAAATCGCGCCCACGCGCCTGAAAAAGCGTCTGGAATGACCATATAACGTCACGTCACCATAACTTCCTGCACGTCCTGACATAGTCAGAAGAAACTGTCGCACGACGTTTCAGAGGTTTGGACTGTTCCTATCTTTCCACCAACCTTTCAAATTTCAAAATTCAAAATTTAAAAATATTAAAAAGTAAGCGGGAAAATACCCCTTACCTTGGCAAACAAGTAACCGTAAGACGGATGCGGGTACAGTGTAAAGGCAAAACCCTTCACATACCTAGCACCCGCAGGGAATTGAAGCCAAGTAAACCTTGGCGAACAAGGAACCGTAAGACGGATGCGGGTACAGTGTTAAGGCAAAACCCTTCACATACCTAGCACCCGCAGGGAATTGAAGCCAAATATTCCTCGGCAACCAAGTAACTATAAGACGGGTGCGGGTACAGTGTAAAGGCAAAACCCTTCACATACCTAGCACCCGCAGGGAATTGACGCCAGGAATACCTTGGAAGTAAAGTAACCGTAAGACGAGCGCTGGTACAGTGTTAAGGCAAAACCCTTCACATACCTAGCACTCCGCTGGGAATTGAAACCAAGAAGGATCTTCTGGGCAATGCTTGCGGAAACGGAAATAACATCCCCGCATAGCGGGAACGTCGAGAACTACGTTGTTCGAAGCTCCAGGATGGAATTGGTGGTCTTAACATAATTGATCACTATGTTCAAAACCACCAAAACCTCAAGGAGAATCCACACAAGTGGGACTCAACGCTCCTGACGTGCGAGGAGATTACAGCCTACCCGCATCATACCCAAAGACCAAGCAGGAAACTCGGGCATTTCTGCAAGTGACAAGGACTTCCGCGGGAAGAATCCCCATAGAAAACCTTAGAAAAACCCTTTTCAAAACCCTCTGCTTAAGTCCAAAAGTTCACCTCACTTTATTAAACACTCATGAGAAGAACATTGGACTGGGGGGACTTGAAGAGGTAGGTCCCAGCAAAGCCCAGTTGGACCCGCAAGACTCACCTAAAAGAGGGACGTCTGCGCAGAAACCAACTGGATCCGCAGGACCAACCATGCTCAGAGATGTGACGTCCTTATGCGCAGTACGCAAGCTGGTCCCGCAGGAAATGCCTCCCGATGGTGAAGGACTCCGCCTGTTCCCGCAGCCTCGGATACAAGCCATCAGGGAAGGCCACCCGCGCAGCAAGGCTACACGCACAAGGCACTTAGCTCTCAATCACTCAGTGTCACCTGAAGGAATGAGCGAAGCCGGGAACAATCCCGCACAAGGGCGGGAGGGGGAATACTCCCGCCCAAATAAGCCAGTCCGTACGATACAGGAAGATCTTCTGTACTGTACCTGACGAGGTATGGGAAAAAGATCTGACTAAAGATACGACAGCTTATTGACAACAGTATGGCGAGCAGCATGCTCCTGCACTGTATGTCACTATTAGCCGCTGCCTACTCACCAACTACTGCCATACCACGTGCGTAGCCGTCAGTTGGTGGAACAGGAATAGTATACAGCAGGCCTGATCGCTGTCAGCCGCTACCTACCCACCAACTACCAGCAGGGCACGTGCGTAGGCTACTGTTGGTGGAACAGGAACACTGTTGCAGCCGGCCATACCTCTTTGGAAACCTACCTTCGGCTATAAATACCACAAATGGTATGACCATCTCATCTTATCATATCTTACTACATTATCATCATATATACCTGATATCTGCTCTAGCAATCTCTTAATATACTTTTATATTTAAAGAGCAATCTAGTCTGATTCTCACGCCGGAGGGTGGTCACAAGGAGGAACCCCCCCCCCCTTCTCAGTGACGAGCTCACGGTGTCTGTTTTGCAGGTTATCAGAAGAACCATCTTCCAAGGGTCTAACCCCTCGTGGGAAACATCTATCTAACCCCCAGGTTACCAGTAATCTGCCCGGGGTCTGGTTAGTGTTTCTTCAGCAGATCAGGGACAACAAACACCTTTCACTATATAATATACAAGTTAAAAGATGTTGATTAGATTGCTTGAAGATTAGTGGTAGGTAAAACACTCTTCTTAATGAAGCTATTACAATCAGAATAGCAAACAGGGGGGTATACATAGCCTGAGGTTGACCCTTTGACTTCCCAACAAAATGAAGTTGTAACACCCCCATATGCTGATACAATTTCAACATCTTCCAAATATACCCCTTCACAAGGGGAAGCATCACTGCACGCAAATATTATTGCCTCCTTAGTAGCTGAAGTTCCTTTAATATTCACAAAAGATATGTTCTCCACATTAACAGCACAAGTCTGCAATTTTATAAAAATCCCAACTTTTATTAATAAATCACATCTTTAGATAAATGAAGATGAAATTATACCTTGTTTGGACATGGCTTGGTTGAATCACAATAATATTGATCAATTATGATTGGATTCGATACGTTCTGCATCCAAACATCCTCAAATGTAACGTTGCGTACAAAACCACTACCGCCCTGATGCACATAATCAATAAAGGAATAAATAACCAGTTTAATCATTTTTATATGTTTTCTTTTCAGCTAATTTTTGTTATCACTCGACTCATATAAGCTGTTAAAATAATAGGCCAAATCGACTGATTATCATCTAATATGAATAGTACCTGCCATGTTTTGATCCTGAGGCCATTTTCAGTGTTGGACAGAAACGCCCCTCGAACACTCACATCGTACACTTGATCACAGGTGCCCGACTCTCCCAAGCTTCCGATACTTTATGTAAATAACTAAGAAGTTAATCACGAATATGTTTCCAGTACTAGAATATTATTACAATAACTAATAAGTTTGCAAGCATTACAAATAAACTTTTTCCATTAATGGTTTTTACCTTATCCCATGACCTGGACCGCAAACAATCCGCCTGATCTGAACTTTTGATGAGTTGCTGACTATAGATATACAGTCATCACCTGATCAATATTCATAGCATAACTGAATAAAAAATGATCATAGAAAATTATAATCAATATAAATTATAACCAACCGGTTCTAACAGTGGTGTCTTTGACTTCAACATCGGTGGACTCGCTTATGTGGATACCATCAGTATTCGGGCTGCCAGCTGGAGCAAAAACACTCAGATGCGACACTGAAACTGTGTCACATGTGGTCAATGCCATTTGCATTTGTTGACCATTCACAATCATAAGATTTTTGACCACCAAATTGTTGCATCTATGAAAAGTTATAGCCTGCATAATAACCTAATCATTATCATCTTTTCGACATAATAGCAAATCCAGCAGTACTGACCGTTGGAGCGTGTCTGCAAGGCTGTAAAAAGGTTACAAAAACAAATATTAATAATAAGATAGAAATAATATAATGATCAATGAATATGTATGTATGCAACAATATACATTTTTTGGGTCAGTCTTGCAAGATGTGGCCCACCATTCTTGGCCCATTCCATCAATGGTTCCACCTCCTTCAACTGTTAGGTGATGCACATTATGAAAATATAGCCACTTACGTGTATCTTTACCGTCCCAAACATCAGGATTACTTGGAGCAACAATGGAACCTGCAATCTATGCAGAATTGCAGAAGGAAAACAAGAATTTGAATAAAAGACAAGTGTGTGCTGTGGAAGAATAATATATAAATTTATTGATGTTTTTAATACCGTTAAAGTTACTTTTGAGTGGCAAGGTCCTCCAAGACTGATCGGTTTAACAAGAAAATAACTTTCCTCAGGGATTATGATTCTTGATTCTACCTTTGAAGAACACGCAATGTCCCAAACATCCATGAAAACCTAAAGGAAACATGGCACTGTTAACACATTAATTCCTTTATAGAACAGATGCATACGAAAGCAGAGGGTGCAAACAATTGTCTTCTTCATGGAGACCTTATTAAACGAGCCAGCTCTGCTCAGCTCGTTTATCTTACCAGGCTGAAAATTTTTAGCTCGAGTCAGCTTGTTTATTTTAACGAATTTTAATAGTCAAAATCTATAAATAGATTCAATATGTATTAACAAACTGCACAACTCATAAAATAAGTTTAATAAAGTAACAAAACTATTTAATAAGCTACAATTGTTCAAATACACATTAAAAGGTTCATAAAATCACCGATTTGCATCAAAAGAAAAATATCAACAATTCTAAAAAAACATTAACTTATGCTTCTGTAATGCTATTTGGATCATATCATAATTAATAACTTATAAGTATCAAAATTTGAGCTTTAACTTAAACCTGTCCAACAAACAAGCCAACGAGCCAGATAGATCGGATCACTCAGTCACACCTTAACTCGGGCTCAGCTCGTTTACAACCGAACCAAAATCAAGCAAGCCATGAGCCTTTTTTAACATATTATAAAAACTCTCTTTGGCATTTCAACAAACACCTTGTGAACAAAAACCACTGTTACATTAAACCTTAATCAATTAATCACCTTTGTATCATCACCAATTCCGTCCCCTTTCGCACCGTAATCCTTAACATTCAACTCAATTCTTGACTCGAAAACCTTCATAAAAACCCCCAATTCCGGCAACTGCTGCAGTAAAGAATCAAAACCTCCTGCTGCATCTGCAAAATTTGAAAACAGAAGTACAAAGTAAACAATGGCACAAACAAATTTGCGACCGGAAGCAAATAATAATGATCCTGCTTTATTCATAATCTTTATTGTTGGGTAACATTAATATTATTGAACACTGAAATGGGTATTTAATGTTTTACAATTTACATATTATATTGATGTGTTTTTGGAGGGATTCAAAAGATTGTTGGTTGAAGCATGTTGGAAGAGTCTTCAATTCGTTACTACTTTTTGACTTTATTACCTTTCACTTTCACATATTACCATGTGACCCTTGTACTTTATTATTCTAGAGTCTTGTGGTTGTTCAAAAGTAATGTCATATTAATATCATAACGAGCCAATGACAACTCAGCAACGAAAGGGATAATCTTTATTTTCCTATCCAATATTATAACTAATATGTACTCTCTTTTTGTAACTAATACAATTTAATATTAAACGTAGTAGTGGTTTGTGGTATTTAGAAAATATATTTTTACTGTATAAAATAAGAACGACTTTTATGATTGTTAAACATTTTTTTTATTTATTGGCTTTCTGAAATACGTCAATAAGTTAGCATGTCCGAAGATGATACTTAGCAAAGAGTCTTTAGAAACACAAGAAATAAGTCTGGATTTCTTCTTTGATGCCAAAATATGATTTATTACTTAAATTTCTCATCAAACACACATGAAAATTAATTAGTGGGTAGTTTTCAATTTTCATATTTCTTTGATTAAGTATAAGTCAAGTACTCAAGTTGGACGCCAAGTTTCACATTGCACCCCTCTATTCTTAATCTTTTACAATTTACTCAGCACTAGCTTTTTAAATGAAGTTTTTAACAAGAACCTTATCTAGTTTAACTCATCATAGTTTGAATACCAAATTTAGGAATTAGGAGGATGTGTAAGTTTAAATAGATTATTAAAATAGGAATGTCATAACTTTGCCCCTCTTAAATAGGTTTTGTTCTCAAAATCATTTATTGTCTTATAACCAGTGTTGTAAAAGAAGGTCTAGAAGGTATGTTGCTAGATGAATGTGTTTAATCACGCGTTACTTAGAATCAATCAAACGGTCAACCTCAACCATAATTGGATTTGGTCGGTCAACTCAACCTCATTTTAACTTAAAAAAATAAAAATAATTCTTATTTCTATAATATTAAAAAAATGAATATCATTTTTCTAAATAATGATTTACAACTTTTATAATATTTTAGTATTTAAAGATGCATGTTTTTTATTTAAATTGTTATTACGTATTTTGTTATAAATATAAATAAACTTATGATATTTGACATATATATAATTTCTTTATAATTTACTATGACCGAGTACTCTCTGCATAGACCGAGTACTCACAACTCTCTAGTCAACCATCTAAGGTACGCTTAGCAACTTCTGCAACGATGTTTAGAACCTACAATGACATATTTTAACAAGCAAACCTCAATGTTTCCGCACATTTTAGTTGTCATGAATATTACTGTTTATTCCAACACATGACAAGAAAATTATCTATTGGGTTTCACTTATTACGAATCGGATCTAATTCACGAGATAAGTTGTTCTTTTCTTAAAAAATGACTTTCAATTCTCCTTAGACATAATTCGCAATTAGAACTATAATATATCTCTAGCATTAACATGCAATTATATTTTAGAGAAACACTATTGAATCCACTAATTTACTCTTGTCAAAACTTTAATCCACCCTATCATCAAATAAGTTAATCACAACTCTTATTTGAAACTAACCATTTACATGGTCAAATAAAACACCTTAGATATTTTATTCATTATCTCTATTTACCTGGTCAAGTAAATGATTAATATAAAGCATTTACTCACACACAAATTCTTAGCATCCTTTTGAAGAGGTAGGTCCCAGCAGAGCCCAGTTGGACCCGCAGGACTCACCTTGAAGAGAGACGTCTGCGCAGAAACCAACTGGATCCGCAGGACCCACCATGCTCAGAGACGTGACGTCCTTACGCGCAGTACGCAAGCTGTTCCCGCAGGAAATGCCTCCCAATGGCGAAGTACTCCGCCTGTTCCCGCAGCTGCGGATACAAGCCATCAGGGAAGGCCACCCGCGCAGCAAGGCTACACGCACAAGGCACTTAGCTCTCAATAATTCAGTAGTCACCTGAAGGAATGAGCAAAGCCGGGAACAATCCCGCACAAAGGCGGGAGGGGAAATACTCCCGCCCAAATGAGCCAGTCCGTACGATACTGGAGGATCTTTTGTACTGTACCTGACGAGGTATGGGCAAAAGATCTGACCAGAGATACGACAGCTTATTGACAACAGTATGGCGAGCAGCATGCTCTTGTACTGTATGTCACTATTAGCCGCTGCCTACTCACCAACTCCTGTCATACCACGTGCATAGCCTGCAGTTGGTGGAAAATGAATAGTACACAGCAGGTCTGGTCACTATCAGCCGCTGCCTACCCACCAACTACCAGCATGGCACGTGCGTAGGCCACAGTTGGTAGAACAGGAATACTATTCAGCCGGCTATACCCTCTTGGAAACCTACCTTCGGCTATAAATACCCCAAATGGTATGATCATCTCATCTTATCTTGTATCTTATATCTTATACCTGATATCTGCTCTAGCAATCTCTTAATATACACTTATATTCAAGAGCAATCTAGTCTGATTCTCACGCTGGAGGGTGGTCACAAGGAGGTACCCCCCCCCTTCTCAGTGACGAGCTCACGGTGTCTGTTTTGCAGGTTATCAGAAGAACCATCTTTGCCGGATCTAACCCCTCGTGAGAAACATCTATTTAACCCCCAGATTATCCGTAATCTGCCCGGGGTCGATTAGTGTTTCTTCACCTTTACTTATGCGTTACTTATCATACGCGAGTGCTTTTACATAGCATGAAATGTCATGACGTCTTTCGACCTATTAAGGTTCAAAACCCAATGCATGTAATTTATATTACGAGTTCAAACAATTATTAATCAAACGGGTCTATAGACCTGCTTAGTTAATTCCTAAAGTATCACATTTATGGAATATATGCGGAAATCGTTCAATCTATACTTCATGTTCAATTATAGATAACTGATTATCAATGTTTGCTAGATCTTGTACTCATATGCTCCAAATGTCTGTCAGTTCATTCCTATTTCCTCAGTTTCAACTTCATGAGTCAGTCTAAACATATTTAAATCACACTAACTTATTTGTATATAACAACGATCAAAGACTATATTCTTTTCAACCAATTTCAACTCGCTTTCTTTATAACATTTCATCCCGTTTCATGTTTCAATTTTTTATTTCCCGGTTTAACCAGAGTCCTAAGGCTCACAATTATATAATATATTATTCCCCCTATCATTAACTGTATTTTTAGATCATCTCAGCCGTTTAAATCCTGACCTTTCAAACTGATTAAAAACCTGAAGTTGAGGGAGGTTCCACACTCTGTCTCCAATTCCCTTATTCTGCGGTTACCACTCCCTAAATCATCGTCCCCCTCAACTCTTGTCCTAAACTGTAACAAAGTTTCACTTTAAAAATGAGCAAATCAACCTTCAAAAGGCATAATATTATATCATATGCGTAGCTATCAAATTTCGTGTCCTCTTTTGCTTGAACCCAAATCTGGCAATTTGATGTTAGAGGACGTCGGAGAGGTACGCATAATCGCCTGTACAAGTTTGATTGAATATTACTAACCTCCTCATGATTTTTAATATCCTACATCTTCTAAAAGAATTCCAATGCTGATTGTTCTACTACAGGTGCTACTTTTTGGGAAAGATTTATCTACAACATATCATCCATATTGAACAAACCTGGTTGGGTTAAAAGTATGCTTGTGTAGTTTCTTTTCTATGTGTTATGATAGTTGATTAAATATGGTTTATTAATTGTATATTCGTATGCAAGGTATCGCGGTTGATATAATGGTGGAGATGCTCTTACTCAAGTAGATAAAATTCGAGTACCTACTGAAAATAACAACTTACCACCTGACTCATTTTGGTTAAAAGGCGGGCCTGCTCATCATGATGTAACCATAGTTGATATTAATTCTAAGTAAACTCTTATGTTTTCTTCTTTTTTTTTTTTCAAAGTCATATTCTTAATTAATAAAGTAATTCAGATAATTGGTTTTCCATGGTTATTTGATTATTACATTAGCTTTTAAATAGTTCACTTTTGTATTGTTTATGCAGAGTACAGAAACAAAAAAATGAAGGCTTTCTAAGTGATTCTATATCTTGATCTACATGCTTGATAATTTTTATTGATTTATATTTTTCAATTAACTTAATGGCTTTGATATATTTGTGTTATTTATATGTAAAATTTGATGTACATTAATATAGCCGTGTAAAATTAAAATATATGATAGGCCTGATTTAAAATGGAATGAATGTGCTGATGTATTGTTGAGCTGATTCAAATCATGGATTAATGCTATTGGGCTGTTTCAATCATGGTTTATGACGTGGTACAAAGTTTGGCTGATAATATTTTTATGGACTTTATGCCGAGACAGTTGATCATCAATCATGAGGAGGTAGGTATGAGTTACTCTGCATTCTATTATCATTTTCTTGAAATCTGATTTTAAGTTTGACTATAATCATATAATAGCCATCAATTACTTGAGAGATACTGTTTGTGATGCATACTTTTATGTAACACACGCAAAGACTTATATAATTTCTAATTCTGCCCAAAACTTTGCAGATCATGTGCAGGCTGCAGCCTAAAGATTCCCCTAAGGTGAAGTGTCATTAGAGATTTAGAGGATAATGAGTTTGAGGAGATTCATTTGGTCGAATCAGTCTATGAGGAGCTTCAAACTCATATTAAGAAAGATGTTTTTGGTCAAAAGGTTGGGTTGGTGTAAGAATGAAGGGTATTTTGAGAGTTAAGAAAAAGTCAATTTTGTTTTGGTTGACTTTTTTTTGTCAAAATTTTCTTTTTATGGGTTTGATTTTTTATAGAGGTTGACTTTTTGGAGTTGGACTGATAATTCATAATGCAATATGAACGGGGAACAGGAATAATATTGTTAGAAAGGAGCATGTGCAAACTGATTATGCCCACTTTTTAATACCTAAGATCTTTTGTTGCAGGATGAACAAACAACCTTCATCAGAAGCACTTATCCTTCTTTTGAAGTGCTCTTTAGTCCTTCTGATAAGTTGAGGTATACTTCTGACATGTTTATAATTTGATAATTAGTTTCGGTGATTTTGATTGTCATCTGCAGGTGTGTTGCGTCTATATTTCTTTTCATAGCTAATTGACTAATTTTACTTCACTTTTGTTCTGTAGTAGGAACAGTGCAGTGGTGCTGATTGTGGCTCCAATAGAGGAAATTGAAAATTTTGTTGTAACATTTGTTATTTTCCCTATGATCACTAGATGCCCCAAAAAAATATAGTAGTTTTTGTATACCTATTTTATAATATAATCATGTATTCACACATTGTGGATCTTTTGGTAGACAAATATTTGTTTCTTTAAAATGCAAAGAAAAACTAATTATGTTATTATGACATTAAAGCACCCGTCCACCGGACGGGTATAAAACTAGTTTGTAAGGATAGTCATATATCAAATCTAACATTACATGGATCGAATAGCGTAATCATATGTTGAATAAATGATACACGTTGTGTAAGCATGATCATCATGATGTGTAATCAATACAAAAGACTATGTATAAGATCTTATTGTATTTCTCAAAAGTGTATATTACAATGTCAAAGAGAAGTACCAAAATGAATACACAAACACCTATTTATACTATGAAATACAAAACAGATAAGCATTTTTCGCTTTCCAATTCTCACTTTCCATGAGAGTTTCCGCTTTTCTTGATTGCAACTCCAAGATTTGTTTTTCTTTGTAGTTTCCACTTTTGATTTATATTTTCTTTTTCGATTCCCAAGCATTATATTAAGTTTTTACAATCTCATCCTATGCTCGGGTAATCAAGCTCCTAAAAATGTTCTCTTCTCTAAAGGTCCCATCATAAGCATACATTCTTCTTTAAGGCTCTATAAATCATGTCGTTGATTAGGCATCCGACGCAGATAACGCATTTGAAGTTGGTTAACGCGTCCATCGTTTAAAAAATATATTGTAAAAATAAGGATAAAATAGTCACTCGATAAGTTAATTTTAATTAAAAGAATAAATATGTAATATATATGTTTCATGAAGACAAGATATATAATTATACTTTTGGCTTGGGAAAATATATAACTAATGATCATAGGAAGAGGAAACATGCAAATATCCCAACTTCAAATTATGATGTTTTTTAAATTCATGAATTTGTTGTTGTGACGAGGTTACAACATTTAGGTATAGATATAAATTTTATACAACGTCGAGCTGGCACACGTGCATAACCCAATAGTTATACACTTTATACTCGCGAATGAATATACTATTAAGAACGATAACAACTTTGATGTCAAATATGATACTATTAAAACTAATTATAATATATGGATCATATGATTTATGCAGTAAAAAAAAGTAAATTTATAAAAAGCTATGTTAAGTATTTAATTTTGTATCGTAATGGAACATAGGTAAGATTTTCTATAAAATGATTTTTAACTCTCACTCAAAAATAAGTAATTTTATTTAACAACTAATTTAAAAAAAAATCACCTTCCCAAAACATTCATATGGTCTTCGTAATCATAATTTGTTATTAATTAATATGGTTACTTGCATAACATTATTTATGATATCGGACTCTTTAATTAAAGACAATAACAATTAATTAATTTTTATTAAAATCCATGGCTCTTAACAAATCCAAAGGCAAACACAAATATCTAGACGCGTGCAAAAGCTAGTTTTCGACCATCTTCTGTATATGCAATCATCTTGGCACTGCTTAAAAAACATGAGGTAAGCTTATAAGTTTCTTGACACGTTTCACCAATTACCATCGTGCTGCCTAGTTAGTTAGCATGCATTGAGCAGTAAAAGCAATTAGTAAGTCATTACAAGTGTGTTATTCATGTCATAAGTACAGAGGTAAAACATTAACGCTCTATAAAAATTAAGTAATGTGTGATTTACCGGCAATTATGAGTATGAGAAAAAATGCAACATAAAGCTCTATGGATGACATGCTTATGATTTTTTAGTATGCTGAAACTAAAAGATTATTCAAGAAAATGGTTCTTTAATATTTTTTGAGCATTATAAATTTATACTCAAAGATTAGCATGTAAAATAAAAATATTATAATATTAAATAACAGTAATTAGATGATATTAAATAACAATAAATTAATGTATTATGGTATTAAATGCGCATACCAAAGGACCTTTGCCTAATGTTTTCAAGGAGTTATATTAGGTTAGTCTTTCAAAAATTTGAGTGTTCACACATCCTCGGATCTATAATTACACTAAAAAAACACTACATTTCCTTCTTTTGTTTAATTAAATAATATTCGTTTATATTTTTATCATTACAGTTTTCTCTCTCCTCTGTTCACAATCAATCCAACAAATATTAAAAAAATAAATAAGGGCAAAAAAAAGTTTCCTCAAATTTTCAAAAAAACACTACAATTTCTTTCTCCACCTTATAATTTACATTCACAATCACACCCTATAATTTGCAAATTTTCTCACATAATTTTAGATGATGGGTTGAGAATGCTCTAGTTTATTAAAATTTCTTGAAAAGAAATTATAGAAAAGTTTACACGTGTCAAGTTGAACAATAAAAACGACTAAGTCAACAAAACCCGAACCGACAAAGATGAACCCGAACAACCTATGAACAATTTGGTTTTGTTTTCTTTGAAGATTGTAAAATACCCGAACCAACAAAGATGAACCCGAACAACCGATGGACAATTTGGTTTAGTTTACTTTGAAGATTGTAAAATAAGTGTTAATTTCGGTTGTTAATTCGCTTAAAAAAAACAACCAAACTGCAATGCGCTTAACTTGTTTGAATCCTTTTTATTGGGATTTTTATCCGAACTTTTATGTAAAAAAATTCGTTAAACGGTGGTTATTGGTTAACATAGAAAATAGCCTAAAAATTTTAGCTTAGTAAATATCATTTTTGGCTAAAATTTTTTCAAACTCTTAAATGTAAAATCAAAACATGACTACAACTTAGCAAAACAAATACAAAGATTGCGCCGTAAACCAAAATACTAAAACTTAGATACTAAAAATTTAAAAGCTAAAATTTTTGTTTTAGTTCGGTTTAAGCTCAAAACTGATCCAAATGCCTGTAATATGCGGTTTTTAAATTTCCAAACCGTGGATATCCACATCATTTTCTCCGAGTAAAGTCATATGTTCTCCAATTAGCAAGATGTAATATGTTTCCGATCACCTCAACGTGAAACTTTAGTAATGTTATGTCCATCAAATATCTAAAAAAGATCTAATAACCATAAAGTATGCAAAGCCTTCCAGCTGAGGCACGTCTGTCTAACTATTGCACATCGCGTCGCATAAAAAATAAAATAAATAAATAAACAAAATCTTACACTTCATTATTTATTATCTTAACAAAACACAAGGATCGAAGCAATATCCAATGTTCTCAAATCAATCGATCAAGCAATGCTACGTTTACGTAAATCTTTTCGTGCACGAATTTTATTATTATTAGCCTTACCAAAAACTTGACAAAGTCCACAAACCGGAACCCTAGGTGACGACGGCTCTTTCCCGTTAACTTCTCCACCGTGTCTAGACGGATTTCGTCTAACGGTGTTGATGGATCTCAACGTCGTGTTTGAAGAGGCGGTTTGAACCTGATCAACGTTGGATGAGCGCGGTGTGCATTCGGTGGATAAGAACTTGTCGTCCCATATTAAACCTGATGATCCTTGTCTTCTGAATGATACTGATGATCTCTGTAGGCCTGCCATTTTTTTTGTGTCTTTGTGGTCTGTTAATTTTTTTTGCCTAGAAATTAGTGATGATGTTGAAGCGGAAGCCTTGTTGATTATAGGCTTGAAGATCGGACTTGTCTACACGTATACGTTGGAAATGTTAAATGTCACACCCCGACCAATGAAGGCGGAAACGTCGAGGTGCGACATGATTGCTCATTGCACAATGACACTATAAAGTTACAATATTTAAACAACTCATTTAACCATATCATCATAAATAACATAACAATTGTTCATACAAAATGCCAAATAGATAGATAAACAAATAACTTGTTCTTTTATTTTCTAATATCCTAAAGCCAAGATAATAAGTTTCTTCAAGTAATCCAATCAAGCTAACATCAAACCTGTAACATTGCATAAATTAGAGTTTGTCAACACGAAGATTGGTGAGCAATTTTCATAGTTTTGGACAATAAGTATATAGTATGAAATCCACAACTAGTATATGAAAACAATAAATAATAGCAACAATTTAGATAATAAAACCGTCAATAAGAATACATTGACAACAATAATGAAATCGTCAATAAGAATACATTGACGACACCTTTCTATATGGGGATACCATATATACTCGGAATTAACGTATGATCATACTTTGATGAGGCTACCCGTCTTAGCATTCAAGAGGCTACCCGCCTTAGCATTCAAGAATTTGCACATAATCATGTAAAACATATAACACCAAATCGAGCATTTATTTAAGTAAACATATACAATACGTGTTGTGGTTTAAGACTCAAGTATAAATCAATTGAATTTGAATAAGTATGCAATGCCACCCCCAAAATGAAAGATGGAAAACGGGGGATGAAAAAGTACTCACATTAACAAGTAACTTGAAAGATGTGTCGTGAATAATCGGAGAGATTGGTTTAACGAGCAAGACCTATATTAAACGGGTCTTGTGTTAGTAGGTAGTCTTGGAAGGGTTTAAAATAAAATACATGACAAATAAAGTAAATAAATTAAGTTTAGGATTTAAAATGTAAATATTTGAGAAATTAAAGAAACGAGTTTTGTAAAATAAGTTTACTCGAAACCGGGTCTCGGTATTCTATTCATTAGTTTTTTTCTTTTTTTACTCAACCTATGTTAAGTAATAATGTGGGTTAAAATGCGATATTGCAAAACCCTTGGTTATAAGAATACCCAAAACGAGGTTTAAACGAGTGTTCGGGTTTGTCGGTTCGAGACTTGATAATTGACCAAGCTCACAGTTAACTTCCCAAAATAATAAATGCTATGAGATAATTGACCAAGCTCACAGTTAACTTCCACATGTCCTTATTCTAGCCTATCCAGTATCCACATAGAATTCCATGTAATCATATTTTCATATCAATAATTTCCACATATTCATAATTATTTTTAATCCACTAAATT
Source organism: Bidens hawaiensis (assembly GCF_021521415.1). Taxonomy (NCBI): domain Eukaryota; kingdom Viridiplantae; phylum Streptophyta; class Magnoliopsida; order Asterales; family Asteraceae; genus Bidens; species Bidens hawaiensis. The sequence continues at coordinate 78,510 of NW_027499030.1, read as the reverse complement.
AAAATAAGCATTCCAATTTAATTCAATTAATTATACAATTAAATCTATTTATTCAAATTAATGCAATTAACTCTATAATTAAGTCTATTTATTCCAATTAATAACCACCTTGTCAATAATTTAATTTACTCTTGAGGAAAGAAGAAGAGCCGGTGAATTGTGATCAAACAGAATGTTCTTTAAGTTTTATTTATTTATTTATTTATTAAGAAATGACATGAAAAATGCTATAAAAATATATATATCTCCGAAAATTATTTATAAAAAACATTCTAAAAGAAAAAAGGAAAAAACGTTCTTTAGAACAATTAGGAACATTTAAAAAATAAATAAATAAATAAAGCTGTTTACAAATAGATTTTCGGAAACTTAATGTGATACAGTTTAAAGCTAGCATGTATTTGTAAATTTAGTTTTCAATTAATATTACAAAATCTTTTACTAATATGTGTCTTTTATTTTTTTTTAGGTCTAATGGTTCATTTATGCTATATTATTTCTTATTCATTGCATTGTTTATTTATAAAGTATTTTCTTTTTATGTTATAGATATAGTTTAACATCTTTTGTAACATCTGAGGGTAAAAAACTTATGTCAAATATTCGTGTTGACTGAATGCGTAGTTTATATTTTATATTGTTTGTTGAAATGCTTTCCACCCGTGTGTAACACATGCTATTATCCTAGTATATAGTATAATTATACACCAATGAAAGATAAGATATATAGCTTGGAGAAATTGATACAATTTTGAGTTGTTTATTTCTTCATTTAAATTTGTGCCTTGCTAGTTCGTCTTAGCCTCTTTTAATTTATATGTATACTGGCTTTTGAATCCGTGTATTATATGGGATTTGTCAAATGATAAAAATAAATAAGGTTTGTTATTTCAATTAATGTGATTCTCAAAATACTTATGAATTAGGGTACTAAATTTGCGTAGTTGGTCAAATCTCAGACATCAAAACGACACTTAACCAATAATGAATAAAATACAGACTATATTATAACCCAATTGATAAAATAATTTTGACTCATAACCCATAAATAATTAAAATGAATGAGATAAGAGATTAGAAATTAAAAGAAAAGCTTAACACATAAACATCAACATTTCTTTTATTTGTACAATAAAATAGTAAGATATCTTTCATCATTAAATAAATGTAACTTTAACGGTATTATTTTGAAAAGTTTTTGTTTATTTTATAGTTATATTCTTTAATGTTAATATTAAATGCATGAAACAACTCTTTAATGGGTTATTATTAATCTGTGACAAAAATTCCAATAAAATACACTCTGTAAGGTCACATGTGAATTTATTTTTATTTTTTTTATAAAGACAACTTTTCTGTATTTAAGCTATTGCACTCTTAAATTTGGAGAGCCCCGTTGCCCCATTCTATCCAAAATATGTTATCTTAATCGTGCCCACGCAGGCTTTCAGAGTTTGGCTTGGACGTTACCCCGGAAAACCATATCGCCGACTGCCACTTGACAATCGTTGTGTCACCACAATAGCAGAACTCTCTGTCGTAACACATGGTGGGACAAAAACCCAAGTATGTGACACAAGTGGGATTCGAACTTGAGTCTCCACTAGAGAACCCAAGCCTCCTATCACTAGACCACATGTTAACTTGTTTAACATGCTACATGATATATAAAGTATTTTATATTATAATACATATTTATAAGAGAGTATTGAAAACCGTGCCTGAAATGTATAAGTATGAGAGCATAGTGTATAACCCTACCGTCATGAAATACACGAGATGTGTCTGCTTTTACTCGTGTATTACTATAACTTAGGCTAATGAAAAATATGATTTGCATCTTAAGTATAGGGTATGAGATCCCAACATTAGTTGTTGTGCAGTGAGCATTGCGCCTTAACCTCCTGACTAGAATAAAACATCGAGCTTGGGCCTAAAATCTTAGAGCAAGTTTCATCATAAATATAACATCTCGAATGACATTAACCATTGAGCTTATGACCTAATTTAAATAAAACATTAACGTGGATACTATAACATGATTCACGTGACATTTATTACGCTCGGTTTTCGTGTATCAGATACCAAAGTATACACATAATAATTTATTCGCGCATATCATAGCTATATGTGTGAATTTGTCGTGGCATAACTATGAATGCATAAGACACTAGAAAATTTATGTAGTGTTTGAGTGGTGTAAGTGGTTACCGGATAAATGCAATATATTTACGTGGAGAGTTTTGTTGGATCGCCTTCCTACAAACTTGGCGCTAAGAAGAAGGAATATTCACTCGGATAATGCATTATGTGTTCTGTGTGAACTGTGAAGATGATGAGGAATCGGTGGACCATGTGTTTACTAGGTGTGGATCTCTATGGGGTGTGAGAAGGTATATTAAGACGGTGTGGTCTACCCAATTTTTTTTGCTTTTAGCTTAAAAGATGTGATGGAGATTCATAATATGGATGGCTTGTCTACTTTTCGGAAGGAGATTGTGAGAGGGGTGGTCATTGCGTGTTGTTGGAGGATTTGGAAAGCTAGAAACGAGTAAAAATTTGAGAAAAAACGAGGCAAAGTGGTAGAGATTGTAGCGGATGTACAAATGCTTACTTTCTTATGGTTTAATAATAAGTACAATAGTAACAATAAGGATTGAAAGTCGTTGTATAATTTGTATTTGATGTAATGTCGTAGGCGGGCCTTCTCTCTGTCTTAGAGAAAGATGAGGTGGTTTTCGCTTATGGTTAATTGAAGTTCAGTTTCCAAAATAAAAATAATAAATAAGACACTAGAAAATTGTTATTTAAAAGAAAAAGTAAATAAAAAAAGCATGTATAAACAATGAGGAAACGGTTATAGAGAAAAACAGTTAGGGTCCACGATGTAATCGTGGGCCATTTGGAACAAGAAAAGCGCGTGTATAAAGAATATAATTATTAATATTAATAATAATATATAAATAACAATAAAGCAAAAAGAAAAGAATCGTAATCGTAATCCGGCATGGCATCAAAAGTGAAGGTGTGGGCAACAATCATCTCTTTCACTGCTTCTAGAATCTTCTTTTTCTTCATTTTCTTCCAGATTCCACTTTTCAGGTATCATTCTGTTGCACTTTCTTATTCATTTACGCCTTGACAGTTACATTTGCAGTTTGTTGATTGAAAACCGTCAATGGAAGGATTACATTTGACCTAATTTATCATCGATTTGATCGTAAATCAATGTATGAAACGAAGCGGTTCGTTTATTAAGCGGTTTGAACAGTTTCCGTGGAAAAAAAAACGGTTACTTATTATTGATAATCTGATATTGTGTCCGGAATTAGGTTTTTTAACGATGAATTGATTCAAAGGCAATGTGGCAAGAGAAGGTGCATAATAATGACGTATACATGTACATACTGCATTACTGTGTGTGTGTTTAGATTACTTGTTCCTTTATGGCCGTATAGGAATAGATAGGGGCCTAGGGCTGTCAATTTATGACGTGGAACTGTTACCGCAGACACGAAACGACACAAAGTCAAGCAAGTTTGGGTTTGGGCTTAACAGGTTTCGTGTCTACGCGGTTAAGACCTGTTTAAATTCGTGTCTTAATGCTGCTAATGAGTCTGGAATTTGCTGTTTAAAAATTAAATTAGATTTACTGTTTTATATATTTTTTTATCTATAATGAACTAATTTAGGGCTGGTTTTGTTGAAATATCCAGGAGTATTTTTAAATAAGCTAACAAGTGTATTAGTGTCACATGATGCTTGATTGTGTAACACAACTTCGAGTTCCAGGAATATTTTTTTACACAATCAATTTAACAAGTGTATTAGTGTCACATGATGCTTCAAGTGTATGCAAACATCGAGTTCCAGGAATATTTTTTTATTTATAATGAACTAATTTATACTTTCATTTGTATTTTACACAACTTCGAGTGTGTTTGGACTGCTTTCGTGCAGCAAAATCTACATCAGAAAACTTTATATACGCACTTAAGTTTGGATGATTATATGAAACTTGTATAGTTTGAATCGTTTCTGTGTTCAACTACCATAACTGAACATTAGTTGTTACTATAAGTTTTAGAGTTTTCCTTGAATCTTTAAATGATGTTCAAACATGAAATATGAAATAAATGTTGTTAATGTGTTTTTATTGTAATCTCTATGCAGATTCCCATGTAGAATCGGTAAATGCACGACACCAATGGAACTAACATCTTCGCAATTGATTGCAAGTGAAGCGATTCCGTCGGGTGTAGTTAAGGCTCTCTTATATCCAGGTGCTGTTGGGAAAGCCATTATTAACAGGAAGCCCATTCCAAAGTACAATAAACTACTTGAGACATACAATATGAAAGATCTCAAACGATACCCTATAACAACTGATTTACAGCATATCGAGGTGCGTTTTTAATCCGTCCTTTTATTATTTTTCTTTTTGCTTCTTCAAATTCTTAAACCATAAGCCAAAACATTTATTGATCGTTAAAAGCCCGATTAAAAACAAATATGAAACTCATATAAAAGTTGTGTTTGCATCAGGTTCTAGCAGGAAGTTATTTGGCTGTGGCGGGGGCGATAATAGGTCTGGTTAAATCAAGGAGGTTGGGGTTTTTTGGTATGCTTTTGTTAATTTGGGGACTTCATAAGGACCCACGGTCATCAAAAGGACATCCATCATTTAAATACTACAAAGATGCCATCTTCATCTGCTACCCGACAATGTCAATCGCAGTCTTTTCTGCCTTCCTTTCTATAAAAGATGATGTTAAAAAGATTGTTTCTTGTTTCAAGTGGACCTTTTTGAAGTCCAAATACAAATGAACCTCTTTGAAGACAGACAAAACATGACAGGTCAGAAAGGAAGAAGCATAACAGAGTGTAGGTGGGGTTCGTGAAACGTTTTCTGTAGCTTAACAAGTTAACAGCATTGCAAGTGTTGTTTCATGAACTAGATATTCTAATTTCACGTTGTTTGGTGTTCATGAAAGATTGTGTTTCTTAGATGTCTCGTTTCTCTTTCGACCCGCAGTTTAGTAGATTCTAGAATAACATAAACCCAGAACCAGTTTTGTTATGAAACCACTAGAACTGAAGACCAAATTATTGAATGCATTGAAAATGTAGATGTAAACATGAAAACATACTCCATATCCATTGGTTTAACGCTTATCGAAGTTATCATCAGTTTTAATTGTTTTAGCTACAACTGTTGGGTGGTAGTTTTTCAAGATGAAATTGCATAATCGGCTGACTGATGAATATATGAACGGTATTCGCATTTGCTACATTGGGAAAAGTTCTTTAAAAATGTTTCAACAAAAAATGTAATGATATGTTTATTATAAGATGAAACTTACAGAGAAAACCTATAGAATTTGTCATATATCCTTAACGTTTAACGGCAATGAATTTTTCTTTATTTTACAATGGCAATGTATTTTTTATTCGCATTTTATTTTGCTATCTGACCTAATTTGGACGCCAAGTAGATAGAGATCCGATGTTCCCATGGTGGCAAGTAATCTCTGTTAAGGTAGTCTTATCTAGATCCTTGCATCAGTTCGAACAAAGAACGCTTTTCAAATTTTTTCACTAGTTCTTTGGATGTTCTAAAATAGAAAATATGATCTAGAATCCTGTTTCAACCAAGTGATCAACAGAGGCTTGGGCCAAAACCACTGACACCATTTTGAGTCAAGCTAAACAAATCAACCACATCTCGAAATGATGACAAGAACAAGTCTCAATTTACGTCTTTATTAGATGAGAACTCAGTCAAACAGCCAATAGATACAAAAGAAATGTTGCGGAGAAAAGCTAGTACAAAGATCTTTTTGCTGTAAATGGATTTTCTAATATGCACGTATACCAAACAATTTCCATAAATACTAAGCCATCTGCCAACAGGTTGCAGCCGGATATCACACTGATGGACTGGGCCAACTTACTGTAGCTTCTTGATCCCAGGAAAAGAAGGAAGAACTGCAATTAGAGCATCACCATATCCCACTGGATCTGTTCACAACAAACAAACATGTAAGATATAAAATTACACACTGTTGATAAAGAATAAAATGTGCATACCGCCATCTTGGCGAAGTATCTTAATAACCTCTCCTGCTACATCAGACTGAAAAACAGAAAAAAAAAACATGAATTAATCGATTAGCAGTTGGAATTTTACTTTAATTCGGTTTTAGATGAGATTTATACAGAGATATAATCAATAAATTGAAACAGATTAAAGGAAAAAAGAAAGTAAAAAATACCTCAATGGGAAGCTCACCACCAAGCTGCTCAATGTAACAAATAACTTGCCCTTCCTTTACTACTTGCTTCTGTTAGAACAATTCAAGCTACAACTATAAGTATAGGTAGAATATAAGCATAGCGGTGTGCATGAAACCAAAATAACCAACAAACGAACCTAACTCAAAACAGACGGTTTGGCTTTATGTTCTTTCAAAAACCGAGTTTCCAGGTCGGTTGTGGTTTTGCATGTACCGAAAAAACTGAACCGCACATAAATAACTTACAATCAATTGTTTTATAACTTATAATCAATTAATCATTGAACGAGAAAAAATTATAGGCCAAGTTTTGGTCCCAAATTCATTATTTTTGGGCAATTTTTTCAGCTCAAAAATTTCAAGACCGAATGGAAAAAACCAAAAAACCGAACCTATTGTGATAACCGAAAAAACCAGCCCATGCACACTTAAATATATCATGAGTTTATAAACAATTCTACCTGTAAGTATTGAAACAATCATACAAAAATAATATAATTCCTAATAAAAGTTTTAATTACTACCTTCTTAAGATTCATAATGATGCTTAGAAGCATTTCTGATGGTTACCTCTTTGCAAGATGGAGGTGCTTGTTTCCCCTTAATGGTTCGTGATCTTCGAAAGTACCCCACCTGCATTGCACATAGGAATTTAAGTCGCATAATTAAAAAAATAAAACTACTTTTATATGAAAATCTAAAAATAAATAAGGAAAATATTAAATATACTGTTTCTCACCCTAGGAGACTGAATTATAGTAAACCCTTCATCTGCAGCTGTATCGAGAAACTTCTGAATTCCACCAAAAGTAGGTTCAGCTTTGATGATGGCTAAAGACGCTGATGATGCTGACCCATTTTGTTCAGCTGGAACTACGTTTTCACTGATTATTGGAGCGGAAACGGGTGGTGGAGAATTTGTATTTTCTTCTGTTGCTAAGTTTCTCAGTACATGTAACCGAAATCCACCAAGCTAATAAAAACAAACAATAGAAAATATATATAACTACAAAATGGATAAAGATATACAGGGACACTATAGCCATTACAATAGATTACATGTACTCACTTTCAATTCAAACTCTGCAATTGAGGTTGTATCACAAATTTCAGTTAAAAGAGACTCCACCTGCAATTGAGGTTGTATCACAAATCATTTAGATGCTAAATATAAAAAAATGATGCATGATCGAATACATTGCATGTTATAATTTACCTCTGAAGCATTTGGAGAGAAATGACCTGTTGATTCAGCTGATATCCCCACCTCAGAAGGATCTTGTAAATCTGTACTAGCTGTTACATTTTATAGTTTAAGAAACATGATTTTGTAAGACTTTAATCAATTAAACCATCTAAATCATGAATGTCATTAGGGCTGCTTAAACTGCTTGACGCATACTCGAAAAATGCTCGTTCTATTTGTTAACGAGCCAAGCACGAGCAAAGGTACGAATTATTTTTTAAATTTGTTTACACACACACACACACGCATAATTTTTAAACCGTTTCACGTGCATCGTATCCAACTCCAAACTTCTTTCTTATAGAAATTTTTAATGTAAAAAACGAGAGAAGCAACGCTCAGAAACTCGAACAATGCTCGGTCGATAAATGCACGTTCGACTTTGGCTCGTTCGTAAACGAGCCAACCAGCTTCATTCGGTTTGTAAACAAGCCAAGCACGAGCAAACCCACACTCGATTCAGCTCGGCTCGTGAACAGCCCTAAATGTCACCCAATGGATTTCTTTCTTCCTTTTTTCGCAAAGATCAAGTTTTGCATAATTGAATCAAATAAACCCTAAACCCTAGAAACCAATAAACACCAAATAATCACATAATTCAAATCACATGCCAAATTTCTTACACTGAGCATTTTTGGCAGACACACAGAGGCACGGATTGTATGTTTTCCCCAACCGTTTCGATATCACCAAACCGTCAAACCCTAGAGACTTTCTAAACCCTAATCCATAACAATTCCGTTGTAAATTCGATAATTCGACTCTACCAGGACCTAATCTAAAACTATACAGTTTCAAACCGGAAGCTCCAAAGCTACCTGGTAGCATACAACCAAATGCACGTTATCAGCTTCGAATCAATCGTAATTATGATCAAGTAACCCTAAAAGTGGTACTTACAGGCAGCCATGGAAACCGGTGAAAGCTTCTGGAAATGGAAATGGAAATGGAAATGGAAGTGGTGTGTGTTTTACTTCCGTTATGTTCGAGGCCCAACTAGCTGGCTTTGGCCCACTAATTTTGGTCCACGTAAATCACACTTTCTTTTTATTCATAGAAACCGCCTACAATTGTATATACCAAGACTCGTTTTACTCATTTATGTAATTGCTTGAGATAGCATTACTTATCGTTTACACTGCGTTCTTTAGGTTTTTATTTAAGGGTTTGAAAAAGAAAAGATAAAAAAAAATTTTTTTTTCATTCTTGAATTTTTTCATTAAAAGAAAAGAAAAATTAGTGTTTTTTTCCTCCAAAACTTTCCAGCCAAATATGGTCTGATTCTGAATGAAAGTTTATAGTTATGTACAATATTACTAATTTACCCTGTCTTTTTCTTGCTATTTAACTCAATAATGAGGACATGATTGTGAAGTTACAATTTTTTTCCTATATTTTCTTTCCTATCTAACTCAAAAATATAATTAACAATTTCTTTTCTATTCTTTTATTTTAATTCGAGAATGTATTTTAAATATATAATTTCTTTTCCTTTCTTCCCCTATCCAATCTTATCATTTCTTTTCCTTATATTTTAAACCCGAGAATGCAGCGTTATAGAAAATTAATTACCAAGTCAATATCTAATGGGGGTGGGGGGGCTTTCTTTTTTGTTATACAGTAATAACTAGCGATGGGAAACAACACTTAAATGATGTTAATGAGTCGAACTGAGCCTAGACAAGGCTAGCTTGAGCCTTGAGGTTGACTCAAACTTCATATTGATCTGGCTCAACTAGGCTTGAAATTAAAATTGTGGCTAGAAGTATTAACAATTACATGTTCACTAAGGAGCTAGGTGATGTGATGAAATTGATTAACTCAAATATTATGTCAAAGAGCTCAACCCAACTAAAACAAGGCATGTATATAATAAGAACATTTTGTTTTGTGCAAATATTTTTTTAAGGGATGTAAATTATTATGAGCATTGGTGCTTCATAGCTTTTAATGAATCTATTAGGCTTGTTAATGGACCTTATCATTTATATCATGATAATCGAGCAAATTCAAAAATCATTGATAAAAGCTACAAAAAATGTTATCTAAAAACACTACCATGTAAGAAGGCCAAATAAACATAGAAGGCCGGTGGGAGGTTAAAAAAGCTTTAATCATTACTTAAACTTGTGATGTATTTTTTTCATAGTTAATTTTATTCTTCTTTTTTGTTTCCACGACGATGTGGGACACAAGAAACCCACAATAAAACAACCAACACACTTACCATCGCACCTATATCGGCAGCACCGTAGATACCGGTGAAGTTGGACGCGTTTCTAGTAATCATAACCTTTTTCAATTTAACTTTTTTAACAATTAACACACACTTTATCTCATTTAATAAGATTCGAACCCGCACCAACTTCGTTTAAGTAAACACGTGACACGTAACATCACCGAATCACTTATAATTTTTCAAACCGATCCGACCAGTAAACCAATAACTCTAGCAACATAACCAATAGTCCAATACTAACCAGGGAAGCATTTATCAACATTGACCTAAACTCATCGCCTCCAAACCGTAACCGCCTTCACTCCGATCGCACCTAACCTTTTCCGATCACCGTCACACACACCGTCCGACGAACACACCGGTGACCGGCGGATTCCTATCAGAGAACCGGTGATTAAAATGTCGCTAACGAGTGTCAAAATGGCGGAGGATGTGTGGCTGACGTGTCTCACTCACGCATTGTCTACCGAAACTGAAGAAATCATGGGGCTTCTTCTCGGTGATATTCAGGTCCTAATTAATTTCACACTCGCGTATTATCCTTTATACCGTGTTTAGCTATTTACAACTGTTTCTAGGGTTTTTAGCTTGTTTATACATTTGCATTGCTTCGTGTGATTGAAATTGCATTTGATTGATGATTATTGTGTAGTTATCTGCTAGAAGATGATCATGCCATAGGGAATTGTTGTCACCTTCAACCGGCGATATATCGGTTATCGGTCCCCATGTGAAATATAGGTCAAAATATCGGTTCCGATAATATCAGCGATATTGACCGATGTTTAACCGATATATCACCGATTTTCTCGATTTTAGTACCTATATTACTGTTTTAAGCCTTAATTGTTAATTGCTAGTGTTCAGTGCTAGTGTTTTAAGTCTTAATCAGCTCTTACTTGCTACAATTGTTAGTATTTTGCAAGTTGCAGAAGGTTAATTTGTTAACGGTAGGAGAGTGTTAAATTCCTATATATATAAATTCTGCATGATATTAAAATTATCAATATCCCACTGCGATAACCTATATCTCAAATATCGGTCCTTGACGGATATCCGATTTTTACTTCGTTAACTGCATAGGTGTGTATGATTAGGAGCATGAATTCTGCTTTTAATAATCCACTTAGTTAGAGGAATTGTTGTGTTAGAGGTAATACTATTTTCTTTTGTAGCATTGATTGTTTTCTTACGTTATATGCTTTCATCAGAAAATCAATCTGTAAATGGAAGTGGTATTCAGGTCTTATCTTCACAGTAGCGTCTTCTCCTTTATCGTTTTTAGCCATGTAGAATTGTTTCTACTTTCTAGGGTTTTTAGCTCATCTATCAATTTTGCCTGTTTCATAAATACCGCCATTGCTTTTGTGATTGAAATTGCATCTGATTGAGTTTTTTTGTGTAGTTATCTGCCAGATGATTATGATCGCGTCTTAGGGAATTGTTCTTATCTTTGTTAAACCTGGTGTGCGTGTGTATGATTAAGAACCTGAGTTTTGTTACTAATACAAGGTTCTTTCTCAATTAGAGGGATTTATGTTGACTTTAGACATTATATTATTTGGTTTAGCACTTTAGCATCACATTTTGCTCATTAATTCTGTCTTGATGAAATAAGAAGTTGCAAATTCTATCTATAATTTGATGTCTATATCCACTAGCTCTTGATTTTATTGATACCAGAGGATAATGTGTAATTGATTTCTTATATGAAAATATGGCAATTTCAGCATTCAAAGAACGGGAGTGTGACTGCGTTAATTTGGGGAGCATTGCCACAACCACGGTCCGATAGGCAGAAAGACCGTGTTGAGACAAACCCTGAGCAGTTGACAGCTGCATCAGTTCAGGCTGAGATATCCTTTTTATATAAACTTACAGTTATTGAAACAAAAATCTTCATTTTCTTTGAATCTATTTCACAAAGTGCTTGTATTTGTTTAATTAACTCCATAGCACAAAATGACTGCTGAAACTGGAAGAACCACAAGAGTGATTGGTTGGTATCATTCACATCCTCATATTACAGTCCTTCCTTCTCATGTTGGTAAGTGAAAGTGTATAGTTTTATTATGAGTCAGAAAACATAGTCATGTCACAGTATCTTGCAAATAGTCTGAAATCAAGAGTTATAAGAGAAACTTTGAAGTCTTATTATGAGTCAGAAAATTGAATAGAGTAATGGTGTTTCTATGCTGAACTTTTGATGACGATTAACTTTTTTGTAATCTCATTTCTTGGTGTTTATATTCTTATGTTAATATATATATATATAGGATTATATATATATATATCTTTTTCTTTCTCTCAATAAATGTGCATCGTTGTGCCAATTGTTTTTGCAGATGTGCGGACTCAGGCTATGTATCAACTTCTAGATTCTGGGTTTATAGGATTGATTTTTTCATGTTTCAATGAAGATCAATACAAGGTTCTATTTTTAACTACAAGTCTACAACTATATTCAAATTTATTTTTTTACTTAAAATCTTTTCACTAGCGACTCTAAGATGATAATAAATCATTGACATTTCATATCATGTTTAGAGTTGCATGTGATTCCTTTTACAGTAATAGTGCATTGGTTTTATTGGTTATAAAGGAGAGATAATTTGATTATGTTTGTAAGGATATCAGGTTGGAAGAATACAAGTTACAGCGTTTCAGTCTCTAGATGGAAAGCAAAGTAATATGTTAAGAGTTGTTCCTGCATCTCCTATAAGTAAAAATTCAGTTATAGATCTAGAATCATCATTAAGCTCAGACAATTCACTCACAATTTCTGGATCAACACGGGCAGAAGGTCTAGAACTTGACACTGGTGATTCAAGAGCTGCTATGGGAGCTTCGAAGGTATCTTTCTAAAATTTTGTTATAGTCTTATAGATTAAAATACAAGTTATTGACCATTTAAGGGTTAGGACCATAAAATTAAGATACGTTTATTCTATACATTTAATTATATTAATTGAAATGGGCCGATATTCAAACTATGGCATGATAAAACCTCCCACAATTGAAATTTATAAAGGGCACAATATATTTAAAATACCTGAAATAATTATTATTTTATATTTACATTACATGAAGCAATTCAACTTAAAAAAATATTAGATAAACAAACTTTACTCAGTAAAGTCCCACTTATAGCAAAGCTTCTTTTAGGGTGTCACGAACTAAGAGAATGCAGGGACTAAACTTGTAATAAATAGAAAGATAGAATAGTACAGTGTCTGATTTGTAATTGTTAGTTCAGGATCGAGTTCTAATTGGTTAGCTGGTTGGTTGTTAGCGCATACTTATAACGAATTAACTGAATAAACGAGATCCGCTTGATTTTGTTGAAACTCTTCTCCTCTGAATTCTCTTTCGATTGTGTCATAGAGTTTGGGGAGGGCGGGAAAGAGCTTGTCACTGTTAAACGCAATTAAATGCGATTTTCTCTTTTTAAAAAAGCGAGTTTATAATACCTAGGATGGTAGGACACAATCTCAAGGAATAATCATGACTCCTATCGTCTATGTTTGCAAATGATCACTCGATAGGACAATGAACATAGATAAAAATGCACAACAAACCACTCAAGCCAAACAACATCACAAAGCTCTCACACAAAAACTAATAAGAAAATGGACGATATAACACACAACACACAATCAATGGTAAACCTAGAAACAAGGCACAACAAACAAAAACACAAATCTAACTAACACCCAAATACACGCAGTGTCACAAAAATCGCATACTACTGCACTCTAGAGTCGGCTCAAATCCTTTTTCCCATTTAAGTCTCTCTGGTGCAATCCTTCCATCTAAGAACATACTTTATCTGCTTATAGGTCCTCTGTTTTCTATTTAACTTTATTCATATATAAATTTTCAGAGTGGAGGAAAATCTTCTTCTGCCTTAAAGGGTTTCTTTGCAAATGCTGATTCCAATTATAGTGGAAGAATAGGTTCCAACTACCCTGCTACCACCATAGAAAGTTCAATAGTTGATATTGATCCCATGGATATGTCTGACAGTATGCAAGAAGCCATGCACCGTTCCAATTTGGAAATGAGGTACACACATCACACATGTAGCATTTGACTATTGAATTCAGTAAAATACTGTTGCTTTAAACATACATTTTTCTTAAAATATTTGGCAGCGGTGCAGAATACGTGAGGAAAGAAGTCCCTCTTCATGTTTTGCCAACTTTGTCTCTTCTCAATCTTGAATCTCCTCTGACTTCATTCACTGATTTGCAACATGTGTTGTATGAGGAGGAAAAAACAGCATGCCATCAAGCAGTTTTACAAAATATGAGGTACCTATCATACTTTATCACATCTAATGTCATAATTAGAGGTACCAACTTCAACCCATTTTCAATATATGAAAGCTAATTTCTGTTGAATATAGGGACGGGAAAGTGCATCCACTTTCTTTTATTCATCATACATCAACCTATCAAGCTTCTATCTGCAAGTTAATGGAATATTGGTTAGAAATCACAACCCTTTTTTTTTGTCCTTTAAGAAATAAAGCATTAGTTTTATTTTATCTTCATAGCTCACTACATTAAACTTTGGTTTGCAGCTTAACTCCTGCCATAACTGCTCTTCAGGACCGTATAAAAGAGAATGAGATCCGGGTATGAAAGTATACTGTGCATGCGTATATTTGCTATTATAACTAGGGGTGTCAATGAGCCGAGCTTGAGCTAAACGATTTTCGCTTGTTTCAAGCTCTATTTCTAAAGCTCGAGCTGGTCTCGTTTATTAATTAATTTATATGTATTTATAAATTTTTTGATGTATATTTTAATTATCATCATTTATATTATTTAGTTAATTTTATCATAATTTTATACATAATAATTGTTATTATAGAATATATATTTACTATATTAAATAAAAATCATGTAAAATAAGCTTGTTTAGGCTCGCAAGCCAGCTTGAGCTCAAAATGTGAAGTTCGGGTTCGTTTCTTAAACAAGCTCAAAATGTGAAGTTCAGCTTCAAGCTTGGGCTCAAGCTCGGCTCGGATTGAGCTTTCAGCAAGCTGATCTCGAGTAGCTCACTAGCAGCCTGGCTTGTTTAAACCCCTAATTATATAATCCTGTGTTTTGGGTCAACCCAATCCAAACCACTTGACCTATTATTCTCTAGAAAATATATTATTTGATATTATTTGTGAACCAGCTGGGTATGCTTGCAAATGAAGCCAAAATTCTGGAAAAAGAAAGCACACGAGGTGTAGATTCAAGCTCAAGTTCAAATTCACCGCGAAATGTTTCTTCACATGGAGGCGGAAGTCCTAAGGATTTGTACAGTCCGTCCAACAGCTCAAGGTCAGTTTTTGGTTCTAGCAGCCGTAGCAGAAAAAGTTCTTAGTTATTATTCATGATCCAACATGTGGTTGCAGCTTTTGGTTTATTAAAGTTCTGGAATATGGAATTGTATGATATCCGAATCGTGTTTCGTCTGGTTGTTGTGATTGGAATGTAAATGGCAGACCCCAATTACCTATGTATATTTCTTTTTTGATCAATGGTTAGGCAGTCAACTTGTCTACTTTCGAATGCGTCTTATGCTTTAAAACATAAATCAACAGAATTTTAATGTTTGATCTGTATGTTACGTTTTTTTAAAAGCTAATTTGAACGATCTTAAACGCATGGCTGTGATGCGGGTGCATTAACTGATTCAGAAGTTTGTTAAAAGGCTATAATTCTTGTATTAGAGACATCTTTGTATTCTAGTTCTAGAATGGCTAAATTTTTTCTATACGAATCTTCATTTTCCTTTCATATATCTTTGACATCGGAGGCCTAATGGCATACCGGGGAGTTAAAAATGTCGTTAGTTTGTGAGATTTATAATTTTATTTTACTAGACGCCTTCGCGTATAGTTGTATTTGTTTATAACTGATAAAATAATATGCATTTCTCAAACTTTTAAAACAACTGATATTATACATTTGGTCACATACAAAAAATCATGAGATTTCATAAGTACAACTTCAAATCAATGATTTTACATAAATTTAACAATTTCACTTTCTCCATCAATAACACACATTAGTATCTAGAGTTCCGTGGTTGTGCATTGGGAAGGGGTGTGTGAAGATTGTGGCTCTCTGTGTTAGTTCCCCATGTATTCCTAACGGCTAAAGCTGCACCGTGGGCTAGGTTCGCGGCGCCTTGGGCTAGCCCCATCGCACCTCTCGCCGCTCCGGTAGCTATGTCCGATGCTCCGTACGACATCGTTTTCATCGATCCACCAGTCTGCATTATACCAAAATATGAAATTTCACATATTCATTTTCTATTGTTTTTTTGAAACGTAAACTTTTATAGACAGCAAACCCAAATGAAACACCCAGCCACGCCCAGCCTTCACAAGCCGGAGACCAACGCAACACCCCATAAATTTTCTATTGTTGTTGAATATATGTTGTTTTTTATTGTATGATATAATAATGTTTGTTTTTTTGTCTATCATATAATGTAATTGACGTGTTATAATCAGAAAAGATAAATATTAATGTTAGCACAACTTTTATTATAACATAATCACATAAATTGGTAATAAAATAAATTTTGTTATATTAAACATAAAATTATATTTTCATTACATATAAGAGAAAAAAAGCAATAAGATATTCACAATTTTATTCAAAAATGATTTATATATGAATAAATAACCTAAAACTCGTTGAGTAATAAAACTCTTAAAAAAGGACACGGTCGTGCAAGTCATCTTGATTTTAAGGAAATACATACCTGATTTATAAGACTAGAATTTTCGGTTTGTTCCGAGCCAAAATCTTCTCTGCGCAACTGTAACCGGATAAAACAAGAGAATGAATAACAACGCATGTCGGAGGGAGAAAAACAATGGCTCAAATGTTTATGATAAGAGCTCCAAACCAATTAATCCATGGTATAAATATGCCATTTAGTTACCTGACCCTGTGGTTGATCATCGTCGCAATCATAGCTGAGTAACGCTTGACGATTTTGGCTCGACATCCTTTATTTGATTGTTTCGATGTGTATTTTCAATGAAATCAATTGACTATTTATATGTATGAAGATTAATTGTTGGTTATAAGGCTGTGGAAAGAGACCTCAATGTGTAAATATGGTAACATATGACATTTGAATGGATGGATGTGTGTTTCTAATGATGGTAGACTTGGTCAATGCATGAGAAAACAGAGATCATCCCAAGTTGTACTTATTAAACGTTGTATCTTTTCCAACTTAGAGATGTTAAAAGTTTTAGCTTTAGAAGGATTAAAATTATAAATTTTAAAAATAACATTTACAAAAAATAAAATTTGTTGTCAATACAATCCCTCTCTCAGACTCTCCTCTTGTTTTACTGCCAACTTTTATAGTCATAAGATCTGTTGCTGGAAAATATCGTATATCTAAAGTTCCATGCTAAACAATGAGAATACCATCTTTGCGTATAAATCTTTGAATTCTTTTTATTCCGTGAATAAAATCAACAATTCTTTAAGGACCTCAATCTAAGCTACCCAAATCATAAACACTAATTTAGATTTATTATGCTTATTTGATCGAATATGAATATGAATATGGCTATGTGAGCGTATCTTAAAATTGTTAAGCTAAAACAATTATAATTTCGAAAGCAAACAATTTATCAGTTATTGCTTACCAGAGATAATTAATCAAAATAAAATAAAATTATAATCAAAGAATAAGAATAAATATAAGATACTAGTGTGTGAGTAGCAACTAAAGCTTAGACCGGCCACCTCCAACAATCTTGCGTGGAGGACGTCTGAAATTGCGAACGCTTAGGTAGCATGTTGCATTAATTGTAGGCGAGGTGCGAATAAGGTTTGTATGTGAAGTCTGGAACCGCATACTTGAAACGAACATGAAGGGCGGGGCTCCAGTCCCACACACATAAAAATATTAACAACTTTTAATGGGGTTTGAAATTTTATTGTGTAATTGTGGGAGATATTAAGCGTTTTTATAAAAAGTTTGGAATCTAACATTGATTGAACTGATCATCAATGTGTCGATTTGGGTACTTTTCGCGTTAGAGATACTCAACATTTTGGAACAACATGTGATTATTTAGTGTCTGAGTCCGGCAACTAATTCTTTAAGTTCACGATGAGAAAATCTGAAGTTGAAATTTGTTTACTTTTAATTGTATACTAAAAACTAGGTACAAATTTTTGTATCCTGAAAACATCACCACTAACACAATAGAGTTATTCTCTTTCATTGTATATAACTCAATGAAGTTAAAATTTTCTAGCCTATATTTTTCATTTTTCTTAACATACATTTTTTTCTTAATTCTCATTTGAATCATTAGCGCACCATTGACCACCCGATTATATTCATTCCACCTTCAGGAGAAAACCCACAGTGTAAAAACCTTCTAGCCCAACCCAAAAACCACTATTTTTTTTGATAAATAAGACTTAAAACTCAATAGTTATCATACGCTTAATCTAGTTATTGTGCGCCTTTATTTGTTTGGACGAATTCTAGTATCTTGTTCTTAAAAGACCAAATAAAAAAAATACTTGTTGGAATATGTAAAATTTTAAAAAACGCCCTTTAATATTGAAACCATCAAACGGGAAAAGTTAAAATATAAAGGGAAATAAAAATGAAAAGTGAGAGAAAGATTTGTCGCACAGAAAAACCCCTAAAAAAATTTCAACAAATTAATAAAAAAATCATAACTCAAAATATAAATAAAAAACGAAAAAATTAAAAAAACAAAAATGTTTCCATCGTCATTCTTGTTCCAAAAAAAAAACCCGCCGAAAAGATACAACGTAGAAACAAAAGACACAATTATGACTAAAAAAAGACACAACATATGCAAAATATAACACAATGCCGAACAAAATATAACACAATATCAAGAAAAAAAGATACAATGTTAAGGAAAAAAGACACAATCAATGACGAAAATAAACACAAAACACAATGATAAACAAAAAGATACAATGATCTTAAGATACAATGATCTTTTTCCCTCAAATTGTGTGTGTTTGTGTTTTTAAAAACGAGGAAGACGGTGAAAACATTTTTGTGTCCTTACTTTTTTTGTTTTTTATTAAATTTTGAGTTATAATTTTTTATTTAATTTTTTTTAAAACTTTTTAAGGATTTTTTTATGTGACTATAAATTCTTTCCATTCTCATTTTTATCTAACTTGACCCGCCACCCGACTACGGACTACGTATAACTTAATCCCCAAAGTAGATAACTAGATAAATAGGATAACATAAACTAACAAGCTCAAGTTCCCATGAGCGAATCAACATCAAGAAGCCACATACGCCTTACACGCGTCAACCAAGCAGGACACGTGTCACCTCATTACTCCAGTTCCACTCCTATATAACCCCACCCCATTCCCATTGGTTCTCCACAACTCATCAACAATAACAATAATATTTATAATCACAACTTCTTCAAACAAAAACATCTTGTGTAACAAAAATGGCATCCCACAATCAAAGCTACAGAGCCGGTGAAGTCAAAGGTCAAGCCGAGGAGAAAGCCGGACAAGTGATGGACAAAACCCGACAGACGAAAGACCAGACAGCTAGTTACTTGTCGGACAAGGCGGCTGCGGCTAAGGACAAGGCGACGCAAATGGGACAGTCGACTAAAGAGACTGCCGAAGCCGGGAAAGAGAAGACGGGGAGTGTGGTGCAGAGGACGACTGAGCAAGCGAAGAGTATGGCTCAAGGGGTGGCTGAGAAGGTGAAGGAGACGTTTGGGATGCGGGTAGTGGTGAGGAGGATATCGGTGGTACTACTGCTACTGCTACCACTACTACCAGGAGGAACAACTACTAATGATTATGCATTATTTATGCATGGTCATTTCTAGTTTTAACTTGTTTGTTTGGTTATTAATAAGGTAAATGCCATTGTTTTAGCTAATGGCATTGTGGTGTAGTGATCAAGCGGGTCCGGTTGGTCGTCCAGCCAGTGATCCGATCCGTATCCATTAGGTTTTAAGTTCGGGTTTGGTTTTTTACTATGTAAGGAGAGATGGATCTATGCGTGCAGCATCATGCATGTGTATTTGGTATCCAACTATGAAGAGGTAGGTCCCAGCAGAGCCCAGTTGGACCCGCAAGACTCACCTTGAAGAGGGACGTCTGCGCAGAAACCAACTGGATCCGCAGGACCCACCATGCTCAGAGACGTGACGTCCTTACGCGCAGTACGCAAGCTGTTCCCGCAGGAAATGCCTCCCAATGGTGAAGTACTCTGCCTGTTCCCGCAGCTGCGGATACAAGCCATCAGGGAAGGCCACCCGCGCAGCAAGGCTACACGCACAAGGCACTTAACTCTCACTCAGTGTCACCTGAAGGAATGAGCAAAGCCGGGAACAATCCCGCAAAAAGGCGGGAGGGGGAATACTCCCGCCCAAAAGCCAGTCCGTACGATACGGGAAGATCTTCTGTACTGTACCTGACGAGGTATGGGCAAAAGATCTGACTAAAGATACGACAGCTTATTGACAGCAGTATGGCGAGCAACATGCTCCTGTACTGTATGTCACTATTAGCCGCTGCCTACTCACCAACTCCTGTCATACCACGTGCATAGCCGGCAGTTGGTGGAAAAGGAATAGTACACAGCAGGCCTGGTCACTATCAGCCGCTGCCTACCCACCAACTACCAGCAGGGCACGTGCGTAGGCCACAGTTGGTAGAACAGGAATACTATTCAGCCGGCCACACCTCCTTGGAAACCTACCTTCGGCTATAAATACCCCAAATGGTATGATCATCTCATCTTATCATATTGTCATCATATCATCTGATATCTTATCTAGCAATCTCTTAATATACACTTATATTCAGAGCAATCTAGTCTGATTCTCACGCCGGAGGGTGGTCACAAGGAGGAACCCCCCCCCCTTCTCAGTGACGAGCTTACGGTGTCTGTTTTGCAGGTCATCTGAAGAACAATCTTCTCTGCTGAACCTCATCCTCGTGGGAAACATTACTTAACCCCCAGATTATCTATAATCTGCCCGGGGTCCGGTTAGTGTTTCTTTAAACTATCGTTTTTAATGTTTTATAATAAACGTATCTTTTATTTTACTTATGGGTTGTTTGCTCTAATTACAAATCTCGACATGCCTTAACCTAAAGCCGGTTGGGCTATAGGCGTTGCCTGACCAACTAGGCTCTTTTGGTGCCTAACCTTTAATGATTGCGCTAAAATGGCCCCTAGATGGTCATGCTCCCCTGGTTCTTGACCCTCGTCCTAGTTTTAGTACACTTAAAAAATTTAGAGTTGGAGCACATAGTAGAGCGACCTCTCTATCTTTTAGGAGGAAGAAAAGACTTACACTCTTTCCTCCCTTCTCCAACCCTACCACAGAGTTGGCTATAAGAAAAAGGCCTATAGGAACGTCATAAATTGTCTCTATAGTTCACCCTATAGAGACAACACGTCGTCTCTATAGGGTTTTCCTGTTTTTTAAGCTAGGTAACCACATATAGACGACATGCCTTCTCTATAGGGTGAATATAAATGGTGCAAATGAGAACACCCAAATCATTATAGGAGGTCATGTGTTCTCGCAGACAACGAAGTTCAAGTATCTAAGGTCGTATGTATATAATAACAAATTGGCATAGGCAATTACTAGTGATATGGCCCGTTACGTTCAGGCGGGTTTGGTGCAAGTGAAAAGCAACCACCGGCACCACTTGACCGGATTTAACGATGCAACAATATAAAAAAATGGTTTAAGCGGCTTTGAAGTCAAAGATCAAGTTAAATTATGTAATTGCCTGCTATATTGATGTAATATCTATGTTTCATCAGTAGAAATAAATAAAATCTAATTTGATGTTAAAAAAAATTATGTAATCAACCTCAATAATATCCTTATTTAATTTAATTTTTTTTTTCATTTAGTTTTGTAATATGTTTTAAGTTAATGAAATATTAATTTATTTACAACTAACTATAACTTTTAAACAAATTTTATATTTCTTACATTAGTCAAATTTATTTTAATTAATTAATTGAAAAACAGTTTAAAGATGAAAAGATAATACTAACATTAAAAAAAAGTTTGATGTAACGCTAAAGTGAAGAAGAGAAAAGTTAAGATGCGAGAAAAAGAAAAGGACTATTC
Organism: Bidens hawaiensis; assembly: GCF_021521415.1. Classification (NCBI taxonomy): domain Eukaryota; kingdom Viridiplantae; phylum Streptophyta; class Magnoliopsida; order Asterales; family Asteraceae; genus Bidens; species Bidens hawaiensis. Next base: position 56,551 of record NW_027499030.1, on the reverse strand, counting down.
CGCTACCCAGTTTTTGCATCCAAAATATATCAAAATGTTAATTATACCATCTTTCTCTCTCTCTCTCTCTCTCTCTCTCTTATCTTTTTCTATTAATGAAAAAAAAACAAAACAAAACAAAAATATACGCTATATAAACATTTATAGAAAAACATAAAAAATTGATTTTAACTTTTGAACAAGAATTCAAAATGTGCCAACTAAATTAACAAGTTATTAAGTTAAAGTTTCAGCTCACATTTATTATTTTAAACCAACTTTTTCAGCCTAAAAATTTTGAACCTTAATTTAAATCCGAAAACAATCATAACCAAAACAAACCAAACCAAACGCATACATAAAATCAAAATTCCAGTTTTGATTTTGTGCGAGCCGGAGGCGATCCATACATACCATATTTGACACCCAAATGCAATTCTTGCTACGAGACTAAATAAATAGATAGATAGAAAGTATATTTTGAGGTTAGCAAAGAGTGTTGATAATTTGAATTTTTTAAATGCATAGATTGTTCAACAAAGACAAAACAGAAAGAACGTGGATCAAATTTCAACACCATCTATCTAAAAAAAAAGAAAGTCCAAAAACGGATCTAGGGCCGTCCAAACTGTTCGACGCTCGAACTCGCTCGTCGATCGCTCGGAAATTGCCAGGAAAATGCTTGCTCGTTTTTTCGCTCGATTGTAAACGAGCCGCTCTGCTCGATTCAGTTTGTAAATGAGCCAAGCAACGAGCAAAGGTCTACTTGGTTTGGTTCGGCTTGAATATTTTTAATTAATTTTATATATAATTATATATGAACAAATATATAAATATATACACAACACACATAAATTATAAGTATACAATTTTTTAAACCCTTTTAAAAAAATTTTATTCCGTCAATTTTATAGTTTTATTTGTTCGATTCATGTTTTCAGAATACTAAAAAGTTTGTTTACATGTTTATTATATCTCACTTCAAAAATTTTTCTCCTGAAAATTTACAACCTATTATAGGTTTGTCTAAAAACTACTAATTTGTTTACAAAACATATTATTTACAGTCTTCAAACTTGTTTCTGATTGAAACTTTTAAATTGAAAAAGAAATAAAAAAATGCTCAAAATTGCTCGATGTTCGATCGAAAAATGCTCGATTCGATTTTGGCTCGTTTCGTTTTTAGCTCAGTTCTAATTTCAGCCGTTCGGTTCTGTTTGATTGTAAACAAGCCAAGCAACGACCAAGCCTTTGCTCAGTTCGGCTCGGGTCGTGAACAGCTACGGATCCAATAAGTTTGGGCCAGTAATCCCAAAACCCGGCCCAACACCTGAAATGTAATAGAAAATTTAAACGTAACTCGTACGGCCCATACGCGAATTGACGATGGTGACCACCTCAAAACCCCACGAACAATGACACCACATGCTTTTCCAATTTCCAACAGGGGTAATAACGTAAATTGGTACCCAACCTCAAAATAGTCGTGACCCACATTGTTTACAAAACAAAACGTATTCATTAGCTTCAAACCACTTTTATAACCAATAAAAATAATAATCATACCATGTTTAGTTGTACAAAATAAACATAATTATGAAGTTCTGAAACTGATAAAGTTGATTTATTATATAAAATCATCATGAGAAATAATTAAAAGGACAAATTTCGGTATACAAATATAGAAATAGCATAGCATTACTTCCGGTACCATCCCCAGTTACAACTCTAGCATTATGTGCATTATATAAAAACTTGATCCTAGTTATACCTAGGGGTGGTGGGTACGAAGTCCATAATGACTAATACCATGTGGCATTAAAGTTTCTTGGATTTGTGATTATTAACCAAAATTTGAAGCAACTAAATTAGTAGTAGTATTTAAGACAAGTATTTTCTAAACAAATATTGTATTTGAAAACAAACAATGAAAAGTTTATGTTTTAATATTATTTCGGTATAATATTGATTCGATATGATGTTAATACATTGCCTTAGGGTGCATGGATGACCGCATGGAGTGGTCATGAAATGGGATTGGGGTGGGTTCGGTCCCGCTGGGAACACCATCTCGGGTGGTTGGCACGAAGAAAAAGGTCCCTGAACAACAAGGCTACCCCAAAATTTAGAAAGAACGAAGAAGAAATTGTAGCGTATGGAAAAGAATTTCATGATGGAGATGAATTTTGAGATGTGATGCGGTGGAAACATCACCATGCCTCAATTCAGTAACGCAACCAGGAATCTTTTTCTATGGGTTTGGGATATTTCGGTTCTCGATAATTTTCCAGCATCAAAGTTTTCGTTCCCGAATGGGTCGGATTGGTCATTCGGCAAAATATATAAAACGCAATATCACTGTCATAACAAAAGTATATCCTCATTGTTTTCGGGCCCACACTAGCGAAGAATGAGGCGATAGTCTAGACTTGGTCGATAGAAAAGAAAATGATCGGTTGTTGTTTTTGGCATTTTTTATTTATTTTTTTAGGTATTATATTTAATGTTAATTGGGTTATGCTTATTAGCTCATTCTATTAATAATTTAGGCTTATTTTTTATAATCTATGTGTCATATATGGATTATTATTGGCTCATTTATAATATTTGTTACTAATTTTTATATTTTTAAACTTTTTTATATTTTATAAAAAAATATTCATTAATGAAAATTTTCTAACTAAATTTTTCATAATTATTGGGTTCGAATATTTTTTTAAATAATATCAGGTTCACTCGTCAAATAAGAATATGTTCGCTCATTAAATCGTACCTATAGATTATATACAGATCCAAAATTCATCGATTCGGCCGATCCCGGTGATGTGTATGTGGCTACGCCATTGCCTCAATTGACGCCGAAGCAAGATAAAATTATTACTTCGGGACAGGAAAATCATTCCCACCAACCTAACTTAATCGTTCTTGGTTTCTCTTTCAGCATATAAATTTTTAACACAAATCATGTTCCTCGTTATGACAACAAATGTTTTTAACAGTACACCGCCAAACGATGTTTTACTAGGTTTTTTCTTACTAGATTCTATTGGTGATCCATCCGTCATTTATCTTATAATGGTCAGATTCTTATCATGACCGATGCTACTAGTGGTTTATATTCTTGTTTCCTCCCTCGATCCTTAGCAAAAGACCAATTACTATCCGGTCAGTTTTTTTTTGTTTCAACATACATTTTAGTTTTAATAGCTTTTGATATCCATTATACGTTACAAATAAAACAAATAAAAAGAATTGAATATGAGAAAAAGGTCCAATAGTATTTATCTGAAAAATGATTGTGTTATGAAACCCTCTTGGAAAGCAAACCCCATCTAGCGGATGCAGATCCAACATGAACATGAACCTCAGAAACCAATAATAAGAGAAATTCCAAAATATCAACTTGTCGTGTTTCAAGAGATGGGCCCTCTTTCCATGTATCCTATACGACCTTCCCTTTGATATTTGTTTTAAACTTTAGATTGTTTTCTCAGGATTCATATCTTTACACGTCCTCATATTTCAAAAGGAAATATTCTCTTTTTTTAACGACGCTTCAAAAGTTTGAACCTTTACCTGAAAGTTAAGTTTTCGTAATACGTTACAATCATTGTTTTTACAAGTTAAACTAATGAGCATGATCAACGTTTCTTTTCTTGGAAAGACGCATGATCAACGGTTAGTTACGTTGGTGATTTTTTAATAAACACGGTTATCAACATAAATTCCTTGGTGAAAGATCGTCACTAAAATGGGTCCAGGCAATTTGCTCGTTTGTTTACTGACGTATTACCAAGGGAAAGCACCGAATGATTTTTAAAGGAATTCCACACCGAATGATATCTAAAGGAATACCACGTACCATCCGAATGATTAACTATATAATTTTATTGTTTTACTTATAAGTACTACTATCGTTGAAATTCAACCAAAGCATCCATCCCTACTTACTGGCAGTTGATTGCTTGCTACTAGTTGGCCAACAATGAGCCTTGTAATGTCGTATTTGATCGAGTTTGTTACACAAAGGCTATTAGCCCATAACAAATTGTTTTGGTGTTAAATATAGATATAGATATACGGTTCTTTTTGCTAATACAATGCTATAGTAGGTTATAACAAATAATTTTGGAGTTGAACACACTTATGCCATTAATGGGTTGCTATTGTGCCAATGAGGAACACAATATTGAGTACGCTACAATAGATATTAGACATTTTACACATAAATTAAATTACATTTTCATATCTTACAAACAAATTAAATTACATTTTCATATCTTACAATGAGACCTAAAATTGTGCGATTGGGGGTGTTCGTGGCTTTCGCTTGTGTGTGCGATTCGGTGTGTTTTTATTATGACTGTTAGGTCGTTTTTAAATGTGCATATGATTTCTGGTAATGTGTATATTTATGTTTTGTGATTTTGCATGTATATGTGTTTATTCCAATTCATGTGTGTTATGATTTGGGAGTATTTGTGTAAGTAGTGATGTGATATACACCAATTAATCATACATATTTTCGTAGTTTAATGGATAAATTTGTTGTACTTCAGTCCCTTTCAAAGCAGACTGTTAGGTTTTCAAATGATTTTGCTATCCGAAGTCATGGAAGCATGTGACAAAAACATATGCTTAAAACAATCATGGTACCGGTTGTGTTTTTCCTACACGTATCATGAATATATAGAGAGGATCATTACAAAGCATTAAACTTTTATGAAACTATGTAAAACAAATATAAACCATTTAAACCATGCGAAGTCAAAACTAGACACACCTAGACATTTTGCACCATATGACGCCTAGTCAGCTTTTTAGCATTTTGCAAAAAAGTGAATATAATGTGAAAATGTCCCCAAAACGCCTCTCTCTCTCTCTCTCTCTCTCTCTCTCTCGCACACACACAAAACTCTCAAAATGTAAGCCGTCAAAACGTTATGTATATAACGTTCCTCACCATAATATCATCCATAATGCCTGAGGGGGCGGTGTTCCCAGGCATTATGCCCCAAAACGCCACAATATACGCCACTACGGATGGTCTTAACGTTTTGATACACAAATCTAACTTTTTTCAAATTTTGTATGTTTTACATTTATGTGTGTATACATGAATATTCTCAAATCATTCATCGTCACATATTTATGTTGGTCCTTCAATATTGGATCAACATGAACATCTTATTTGTGCTTGTAGATTTATATACCTTATTAAAGGTCCTGTGTTAGTAGATGAATACAGTCCTGTGTTAGTATTTTTAAGTTTTCATGTTATTAGATAATGATACAAGCTACTGTATGGAATGTTCTTGCTTGTACAACGTACACATCTAAAGCATATTTGTATTAAGACAAATATACGATTAACGGCACAAAGTTTTTAGTATGCTTATTCAACTAAATACCAACAAATAGACGTTAGATGATGTTGAGTATAAAGCTGTCACGCAATATATTATATATCGTCATCCCCCACATGTTTAAGTCTAAACGTTTTAACGTTATAACAAAATATCATTTAACTTAATGTTTATTATGTAGTAAAAAATCAATTACTTTGACCCGTGTAACATATAATCAACAAAATACAAATTTAACTTAATATCGTATACATAAGATAAATATTTTATTGATTAATATAGTTTGAAGCGAGAATAAAAAGGGGGAAGAACCTCCTCGGTCAAGTGACATGATTGATTGATAACCTAAATATAAATAAATTAATAAATCTAAGTTTGGTTTTCTTCTAGGAAAATAATCCCATCCTTCATTACTAAAAAGCCCTTTGTTGCTCACTGCACATGCTCTTATGTGCACTTGTCGTCCAACCCCATTTTCGTCTTTTTATAATTCTGTTATTTACGCCTAAGCAAGGAATAAGCCCTCGTCCATCGCAACTTGTTAGGAGTTGGACATCTTTTCACGGATGTAATATCAATTAAGAAAAAACATCAGTTAGTTCTTTTAGCAGCGACAAGACCCGACACCCGAGAATGGCCAAGATCACCATTGTAAATGGACCACTCTCACGTCTGAAGAACAGTAGTTAAGTGACCTATCTTCTGAGAAGGAAACTCTCAACTAGGAAAACCCTCTAAACAGAACCAGACCTAGAAGGGGGCTGAGTGGTCGACGATCAAATGCCCGACACCCTGCTAGGCCCAAAATTTTTTAAAAAATATATGTATTTTTATTAAAAATAATATGTATATTTAATGTTTAAACTCAATTACATAATCAATAGCGTGTTCTAGTGACAAAGGGGTATTACTCTCAATCAAAAGGTCATGGGTTATAGTCTAATTAAAAACATGTTTAATTTTATTTTTATACAAAAGTTTTTTACACAGCCCAAATTATAACCAAGTAAGCCCATATAAAAATTAAATTGTTTAAACACAACAAAATACTCCTTTCACTTTATGCCCCAAAAAATTTTCGCCTTCGACCCAAAATGTTTTTTGCTTTCTCAGAGCGACCCTCCTTCCAAAATAACCTGGAATAAAATACTACCGACGATACTCAAACTCACGACCTCACATACAAAAGCTGTCACGGGAGATGGGGCTACTGTTGAATACGTTGAATTTTTAAATCATGAATTTAAAAGATTTAAAAGTTCTTATGCATGTAATTCTTGAACACTGATTTTCATCTTCTTTTATTTTACTTCTAGTTTTACAACTTGCCGGTGATATTATTTGTTAGATTAATAAAATAAGAGTTACATGGTGCAATTTGATGAACAATTTTGTATAAAATTATAATTTTTGTTCCGTTATAAATAAATTATCTGGATAGAAAGAATATCAAGTAACGTTATACCTTGTATGCAAATACACGATCAACGTTTGTAAAAGCTGATAGTTGTTCTAAAATAATCTTAAGACAAGTAGTTTTCAAAAAAATGCCACATTATCACATGATTATGGGTTGTAAATCATATGATTATCAGTTGTACCGGTACCCTATAAATCTATAACTTTAATACTTTATATATTTTCTAATGAAACTACATTTAAAAATGTATGTTCCATATTAGTAATTTAGTATGAAACACACATCACCTTAAATAAACATACAACTCTAAATTTTATTACCATCACTACTAGGGCTGTAACGAACCAACTGCTTAACAAATCGATTATGTTTATGACTACTATTGTTATCTCAAGTGCTTAATTTTATATTCAATTAAGACGATTATGTCTAATGTTCTGGATGTTGCTTTTTTCCCCTTAAATAGTGCATGTTCATTTGCATTTGTGAACAAGTTCAATTCCTTAGGATCATGAAAAAGATTTTCCACTTGATTATGGTTCATAAACCATTCGCGAACAAATTTAATGCTAAACAAATGAACATGAACAAAACTTCGTTCGGTTCAATTCGTTTACAACCATAATCACCACAAATAAGTTGATATCAATATGTTAAAATAGTTTAACATTATATAGACAAATAACTAATATAAATTAAATATTATAACCGTTAAACATAATAAAATATTACTATTATCTAAAGTAAAAAAGTAACGTAGTTCTTTTAGACAAATGAAGTAACCTTTTATTTTACAGTTTATTTATTAAAAAATATGAATGACAAAAACATCCCTTCTCTAAGAAAGATGTGGGATACAAAAGGCACATGGACATTGAAATCAACGTTGGGTAGATGAAACACACATAAGATGTATATCTGGTGGGGGTAGCCATCCAACATAAATAAATAACCAAATAAAATATATAATAAATAATACATAATAAATAAATAAATATGGAGATCATGTAATGAATGAATGATGGTGGAGTTTGTCTATGGACATTGATCAAAGATTGAGAATAATTCATTATTACCTTTAATAACTCCCTAAGATCTGATTTCTGACCAACTTCCATGTGACCCTATCTTTTGTTTAGAAGGACTATAATGCTTAAAACCACATTTCTATTATCTATTCACCCCAAAATACCAACTTATGCATATTTATTTTTTGACATAAAATCAATACGCGAGTTGGATGATATTATTCGGGTATTCGGATATATGATGTAAAACATGGATCAAGAAGGACTAGAGTTGACAATTTAGTTAACTAAAATGGTGTTAACTGTATTTTTCTTAGAAATACATGGATATATTAAAAATATAAATAAGTTTTCAATAAAAAAATAACAATTTTGTATACCATGAAACACTTTCTTATTGCAATTTGCAAGCATATCAAAAATTATTACCACTAAACAACAATGCTGACTTCTAGAAAAACAAAACCCTCTTCCTATGGAAATATATATGGATATCAGGATATGCACCTATCTAGCATTTGACTAAAGCTGGTTGACGATACATAAATAAATACAATATTTTGATTTTTGTACTCGACGATCAAATTTTATTTTTAGTCGGATTCTAATTAAGCTGTTTATGGTATCGATTTTGATAATGAGTTTTGATAATTTTTTACGTTTTTAATGTATTTATACAGGGTCGGCTCTGTTGGGTTTCAGTGGTGATCAGTCAAAAATTTATTTATTAAACCCGGTTCAATAAATATGACAAATAATAATTAATCGTATTAATTAATAAATGCGCAGCGGAATGTAAACGAGTAATCAACACCGGAACAAACCCGACAGGATCCGGTTACAAAACCATACGAGCACGGATATATTAAACAATTTATTATTAACTACCAATGATATAAATATATACCTCGGTTAATGAATAACCGGTCGAGACACCAAGAGACGATACGAGACGAGCGGGTGCAGCAAGTGGCGCGTAAGCTGCAATTGCGAGTTAGCGGCAACAGCGAAGGACAGTGCGAGCTGTGCGGTGTCGTACGGTGGTGGCCGGTGACTTGAAACGGTGGCAACCGGTGCACGGAAATTCCATTGCTTGATGCCGTGAAAAACCAAAAAGGTTTTTCCTTTTCTCATGGCTGCACCTTTTTGAACTTGCTGTGCATGTTTTCATCTAGGTTATGTTAATCTCTCTCTCTATATATATACAGGGGATGGATCTTGCAAGAAGTAATATTATAGCGAGAAGTGCGAGAAGTCAATTTCAACCATTGATATTATTAATCAATGGTCATTAACGAAAGTGGCATGTTTGCAATTAATAAGAATTTATTATAAGGATTATTTTAATTAAAAAGGGTAATGTGGTAACTTATGTAACACAATTAAAGCAAAAGAAAACTGTAACTCCCACCGTTCCTTGTTAAAAGTTTCAAGCTTTAATTTTCATTGATTGATAATTAATTGAATTCAATTCATTTGATTTCTTTAATTTTCTTTTATTTCATCTATTATTATGGTAGTTTTTTTTTCTTGTTTCCTAGTGTATTTTTCAAACTAACATGCATATTGCATATTATTAATTCTATTTACACGTTTATTGATAATATTTTTTTATTAGTTACAATTTTTAGACAATGTAGTTTATTATTTCAGTTTAACAATTTGTGCTAAATACAATATTTTGTGTTGGATATAACAATTTGTATATGACACATGTTAATGTAGGACATACTTGTTTGTGTAGGATACATAATTAGTGTGTAGAATTGAAAAATAATATTTTGTTTATGATCTATAGAGTTTGTGTAGGATACAGACATGTAATTTGTTTGTGATATAACATTTTGCATACGATCAATAAAATATTGTGTAGGAATGAAAAATACCTTTTTGTGTGTAATATACATTATTGGTGTGTAGTAATGAAAGATAATATTTTTTTGTGATATATATATATATATATAGTGTAGGATACATACACGTACAGTGTTTGTGATATAAAAATTGTGTATGATCCATATATTGTTGTTTAATGTAATAAAAAAAGTTTATTTTGTACTATGTAGTTTTATATATGTACTATGTAGGTGGTATTTTAATTGTGTATGTCTAATTTTTATCGTGTGTAGGTTCATTTATATACTATGTACTGTGTAGGTTCGTATATGTACTGTGTATATGATATTTCAAATTGTTTATGTATAATTGTTTATCATTAGTATGTTATTTATGTACTGCGTATGTTTATATATGTACTGTGTATGTGTAATTTTTTATCGTATGTAGGTTCATTTATGTACTTCGTACGTTCGTATACGTACTTTGTAGGTGGCATTTTCTAATTGTGTGTGTGCAATTTTATTCATGTGTAGGTTCATTTATGTACTATGTAGGTTCATTTAAGTACTCTGTGTAATTATCAGCGCTATTGAATTTTGGAACTATTATCTGGACAAATGTATGAAATTCAAATTAGAAGAATAAAAAAAATAATATGGATTAATCGACAACATTGAATTTGATAAATTAAAAAAAACAAGAATTCAACATTGGTTGATTTGACTATATGTTAACAAATATTAAAACAAAAATTGTAACTTCTCCAAAACTTATGACCTACCAAATATGAAAAAACATGATCTTTTACTATAACACCATTGTCATTAAATAAATGATAAAAGAAAAGAAAAAAAATGTGATTGGTTGAATTCATTTCTCGCACTTCTCGCAATAAGAAACACTTCTAAAATGAACCTAATCTTATATATATATATATATATATATATATATAGGGGATGGATCATGCGAGAAGTTAAGTTACAGCGAGAAGTCAATCTGGGCCACTCATTTAATTTTCAATCTTACATAATTAAAAATATATGAAAATGATATTAAAGTAATATAAATTTATTCTCTCTCCAGTTAATATATATAATTAAACCATAGGAGTTACATTTCTAACTAATATAATTAATATAATCAAAATAACTAAAATAATTAAAAAATCAATAAATTCATAAAACAATAAATTTATCTTTATAATTTTTTACCCTATATCTTGAGTTCATCCTACACAACAATAATATTTTCTTACACCCCTTCAAATGTTTCATACATATCTTTAATATTTTTTACACATCTTAATTTTTTTCCTACTCATTTTTAATTATCTTCATACGTATGTTTTTCGTCCTACACATCTTCTTATGTTTCCTACGCATATTAATTTATTCATAAACATCTTTAATTTTCTCATACACAACAGGTTTTTTCCTACACATCTACATTCGTCGTACACTTTTTTTTTTCTTCCTACACATCTTCAATTTTTCCTACACATATTTAATTTCTTCCTACACAGCTTCAAAATTTTCCTACGCATCTTTAATTTTCTCATACACATTTTAATTTTTTCCCTACACATCTTTAATTTTCTCATGGACAACATATTCTTTTTCCTACACATCTACATTCGTCGTACACTTTTTTTTCTTCCTATACATCTTCAATTTTTCCTACGCATATTTAATTTCTTCCTACCCAGCTTCAAAATTTTCCTACACATCTTTAATTTCTCATACACATCTTAATTTTTTGTCACACCCCGACCAAAGGCAGCGGAACATGCCGAGGTGTAACGATTGTCCATAAGCACATGACACTAATTAAAGTGACAGTATTTAATAAACTCATTTCATTTCACAACATCGAAAATGTCACATAACAATTATCCATAAAATAACCATAAACAAGATATCACAAAATATGGCAAATTGATATTGTTCATTTTTACTAATATCCTAAGGTCTTTGATGTCGTTTTCTTTATAATCATAAATCAACCAAGATGCAAACCTGCAACATTTCATAAAATAAAGTTTGTCAACACAAAGGTCGGTGAGCAATTCATAAGTTTAATCATATTAGTATATAATAAATATAGCCACAAAACTTGCATACGAAACGATAAATAAAAGTGGTAATTTGGATAAATAGATATCGCTAAACACATTAGCGACACCTAGCTATAAGGGGATGCCAAATAGTCTAGTATTTTATAGTTATCGTTAATTGCATTACGTTAACGACACCTTGCTATAAGGGGATGCCAAATAGTCTAGGATTTTATAGTTCCACCAACCAAAAGCGATAAACACATAGGCATATAAGCATAGAACACCAAATCGAGCAATTATTTAGGTAAAGTATACAACTACGTTTGTGGTTTAAGATTCAAATATAAAGCATTTTGTTGAATAAGTATGAAATGTCACCCCCAAAATAAAAGATGGAAAATGGGGTATGAAGTACTCACCTTCAAGTAGTAAACTTGAAAGATGATAATTTGGAGATTTGTCGGAACGACGAGTTTAACGCACAATGCCTAAAAAGAAAAGAAGTCTTGAATTTAGAAAGGTTGTCTTGAAGGTCTTTAAACAAAATAAATGTTGAGAAATGTAAATAATTAAAGTTCAAGGTTTAAAATGTGACTATTTAAGAATTTATAATAATAACCCTTTAAAAATGTAAGTTTGCTCGAAACCGGGTTAAAGTATCTAACCTTAATATTTACTCAACCTATGTTAAGTAATAAGGTGGGTAAAATGCAAGGATGCAAATCCCTTTGGAATAAAGATACTAAAACGGGTTTTTTTTATCGAGTGTTCGGGTTGTCGGTTCGGGTCTTGATAATTGGTCAAACCCAAAGTCAGCTTCCCAAAATATTGAATGTTATGAGATAACTCAATAAAATTTAATAAGACTTAACCAAGTATGTAGTTCCATTGTTTTAGAACTAACAACGTACGTTAAGCGAGTGTTCGGTTTTGTCGGTCCAAACTTTGTAATGAGATTCAAGTTGGATCCAACATTTCCAAGTACTTAGAAAATATTTAAAAATCAATTTGTAACTATTTTTAAAGAAATATACAAGTCTTGATGGCTAAAAAAAACAAACTTGTGTGTCTTAAGCGAGCAAGAATCGGTTTGGTTCGGTTTCCATCTTACAACAAGTTCATAGATGGTTTCCACATGTCCAAACACTAAATAACTTGTATAATAATGTACAAATAAAAAATACCAAAAGTTAACAATAAAGTCTTTAAACAAAAGTTCGGTTTTCGGTTCGGATCGTGTTTCGGGTTAAGACCGAGGTAAGATTCTACAAACCCATAACCATAGAATTTGTAAAAATGATTTTAGAAACTTAGATCTAACACTAAGTATGTTTAAACAAACAAAACTAGTAACAAAGTTCGGTTTACGGTTTATAGCTATTTACGGTTAAACCGAAGCATAGACTCTTAAAACCCATAACCATGGAACTTGTAAACATGACCAACAAACTAAAATAAGCAAGATTAATATGCATGAACAAGTTATATAGATGTATATATATCAAGGACACGAAGTCCTCCATGAAGCCTTGCCTTATGGGGTCCGAAACCTCACCGACCGGAATCGGAGAAGTAACTACCAAAGGTAAACAAGGGGTGTATATTATATATATGTTGCACAACCCTAAACAAGTATTAATAAGGCTACATAAACTAATTAAGATGAAAGACCAAAATCCTTCAAGAACACTTAAGAAGATAACCTTGAATCTTTGATGTTTGAGAGAGTTTTTTTTTTTTTTGGAGTTGTAGCAAGGGAAAATGAAGAGGAAAGGTGGTGTATATATAGGGTACTGTTGGTGATCAAATATGGGTATGAGACACAAGAGTTTTAATGCAAAATGGATCAAGACAAAAACACAAAACAACAAAAAAATAATAATAATATAAATAAATAAATAAATAAAAATAAAAATAAAGGTAGGATGTTTTCAAGACCCAACAAACAAGTGTGAAACAGTATTGTAACATAAATCCATCATTTTGATTATAACATAAGCTTCGGTTTACAAATCGGGTCGGTTTACATAATAAACAAATACAAAAACGAATACAAACAAGACCCGAAATTGACGAATGTCACATTTTTTTCCCTACACATCTTTAATTTTCTCATACACGTCTTATTGTTTTTCCTACACATCTTCAATTTATTCGTACATATTTTTTTTTCATCTTACACATCTTCGAACTATTTTTATTTTTTTTTACAAAGGAGTAATCAAAGATGAAGATACTATTTTACTTAAATATTATAAATTATAAACTGTTTATTGATGAAAAAAGAACAAAATTTAATCTTACACTAACATATAATGAATAAATAAATTGTAACTTACAAATAATAAATTAGTAATATTTATGCTTTGAGCTTTTTTTTTGGGATAGATAAAATAAATTAAATGATTAATTATTTTATTCTACCTAAACAGCTAAACTACCCTTTTCTTATTTATTTTAATGTCTTTCAAATTTTATTAATTACAATAAATGCAATAATGTTTCAACCATTGATTAATAATCTAATGGTTGAGATCACTTCTCGCTATAAGAATCACATCTGAAATGAACCTAATCATATATATATATATATATATATATATATATATATATATATATATATATATATAGATTATAGGGATAATATTAATTATCAATAATAAAACATAACCTTGTCCCAAAGCCCAACTCGTTTAAAAGCCCGCTCCATCTTATTTATGTAATAAATAAACTTTAAAATTATTATTTATATATAGTATAAATAATAATCCAGTTAAATATCGTCAATACCGGTTAACTAATTTAAGCGGATTTTATGCTCGTTACCCAAGGTGTAACTCTTACGGGTCAAAACTCGGTCAGCCCCTTTGACTTTACCTGAACGGTCCACAATATCCAACAGGCTCAACCTTTTTGATGGCCTAAAGCAATATATAAAAACAAGACATTGTTGTAGAAAATATATCTTGCTTTCAATCCAAATAAATCAAAATGATGTCATCTCTTTTTGCAAATACATAAGTAATCTAGTTTCTCACACCATCCTAGACTTAATTCAGTTTAAACGTCATTCAAATCACACACATTAACCCAAATCTCAAATTACGGACGCATAAATATTAGTTTTGTTTTGAAAATTAAACACTTTATCAGGTGATGACTTAAAGCCATAACTTTGTTGTGCTGTTCCTAAAAACGGCCATGTATTTATATCTATAACATCACATAACTGTAAAAAAACAATTACATTTTTTGTTTTATTTATTTATTTGTGAGATTCTTAGCTTGCCTACCCATTTACAAAATAATTAAATACTTTCTTTGTCTTTATTCCCATTTGGTCGGCAATAATACAAGGGTTTTGCAGGGCAATCACTCCTATATATAATGACTTGTGTTTGCATATGACATGTTCTTATATCACTTCAATTATATTCAGCATGCTGCCTTCGGTTTTTCGGTTTTAACTTTCTTGTTTCTAGCACACTTGAATAGAATATTATTTTCAATGTGTAATATAGCTAATAGTTCAAACTATCATTGAAGAAACACTAATCGACCCCGGGCAGATTACGGATAATCTGGGGGTTAAATAGATGCTTCCCACGAGGGGTTAGACCCGGCAAAGATGGTTCTTCTGATAACCTGCAAAACAGACACCGTGAGCTCGTCACTGAGAAGGGGGGGTACCTCCTTGTAACCACCCTCCGGCGTGAGAATCAGACTAGATTGCTCTTGAATATAAGTATATATTAAGAGATTGCTAGAGCAGATATCAGGTATAAGATATAAGATACAAGATAAGATGAGATGATCATACCATTAGGGGTATTTATAGCCGAAGGTAGGTTTCCAAGAAGGTGTAGCCGGCTGAATAGTATTCCTGTTCTACCAACTGTGGCCTACGCACGTGCCATGCTGGTAGTTGGTGGGTAGGCAGCGGCTGACAGTGACCAGGCCTGCTGTGTACTATTCCTTTTCCACCAACTGCAGGCTATGCACGTGGTATGACAGGAGTTGGTGAGTAGGCAGCGGCTAATAGTGACATACAGTACAAGAGCATGCTGCTCGCCATACTGTTGTCAATGAGCTGTCGTATCTCTGGTCAGATCTTTTGCCCATACCTCGTCAGGTACAGTACAAAAGATCTTCCAGTATCGTACGGACTGGCTCATTTGGGCGGGAGTATTCCCCCTCCCGCCTTTGTGCGGGATTGTTCCCGGCTTTGCTCATTCCTTCAGGTGACTACTGAATTATTTTGAGAGCTAAGTGCCTTGTGCGTGTAGCCTTGTTGCGCGGGTGGTCTTCCCTGATGGCTTGTATCCGCAGCTGCGGGAACAGGCGGAGTACTTCACCATTGGGAGGCATTTCCTGCGGAAACAGCTTGCGTACTGCGCGTAAGGACGTCACGTCTCTGAGCATGGTGGGTCCTGCGGATCCAGTTGGTTTCCGCGCAGACGTCTCTCTTCAAGGTGAGTCCTGCGGGTCCAACTGGGCTCTGCTGGGACCTACCTCTTCAAGTCCCCCCAGTCCAATGTTCTTCTCATGAATGTCTAATAAGTGAGGTGAACTTTTGGACTTAAGCAAAGGGTTTTGAAAAGGGTTTAGTTTTAAGGTTTTCCATGGGGATTCTTCCCGCGGAAGTCCTAATGTCACTTGCAGAAATTCCCGACTTTCCTGCTTGATCTTTGGGTATGATGCGGGTAGGTCTGTAACCTCCTCGCAAGTCAGGAGCGTTGAGTCCCACTTGTGTAGATTCTCCATGAGGTTTTGGTAGTTTTGAACATAGTGATCAATTATGTTAAAACCACCAATTCCATCTTGGAGCTTCAAACAATACAGTTCTCGACGTTCCCGCTATGCGGGGATGTTATTCCCGTTTCCGCAAGCATGGCCCGGAAGATCCTTCTTGGTTTCAATTCCCTGCGGAGCGCTAGGTATGTGAAGGGTTTTGCCTTGACACTGTACCCGCACTCGTCTTACGGTTACTTTACTTCCAAGGTATTCCTGGCGTCAATTCCCTGCGGGTGCTAAGTATGTGAAGGGTTTTGCCTTAACACTGTACCCGCACCCGTCTTATAGTTACTTGGTCGCCGAGGTATTCTTGGCTTCAATTCCCTGCAGGTGCTAAGTATGTGAAGGGTTTTGCCTTAACACTGTACCCGCACCTGTCTTATAGTTACTTGGTTGCCAAGGTAAGGGGTATTTTCCCGCTTACTTTTGAATCTTTTTGAAATTTTGAAATTCGAAGAGTTGGTGAAAGGATAAGAACAGTCCAAACTGTTGAAACGTCGTCCGACGGTTTCTTCTGACTGTGTCAAGACGTGCAGGAAGTTATGGCGACGTGACAGTACATGGTCATTCCAGACGCCTTTTCAGGCGCGTGGGCGCGATTTTTCGGGCGCGTGGCCGCGAAATTAATGGCACGCGTCCTTTCAATAGCTGTTGCCAGCTTGCACTTTGCCACGTGTCATAGTTTCATTGCACCTGCGATTTCTCTCTCTTCCGCATTAAATTCATCGCATTAATTGCGATGAGTATATAAAGGGGGAGAGGGTCCTTTGTAGTTCACACTTTCACTCTTCTCTTCTTGTAAAAGATTTCCGGCGAATACTTTCTGCCAAGCATTTTCCTGAAATCACTCTTCTTTACTTCCAAACCATGTCTTCTACTCACGATTTTGAAGCTGCTGCCGAAGAATCTGACGTGCACGTCGACATCCCGACGTCTACGTCTGATAAAGACGATAAGAGCACTGCTGGCGAATACCAGCGTGCTCTTCCGGCCGACCTCTATCGGTACGTCGTCCGGAAGTTCATGCTCGAGCCGTTCGAGCCTGAGTTTCCGGAGCCACACCAGACGGTGTACGATGCCCCCAAGGGCAAGATAGGGGTGTACGCTGCATTCTTTGTTTATGGGAATCTCAGGTTCTCATTGACGAAGTTTGTATACCGTGTCTTGGAGAGGCACGGGGTGCATTTGACGGAGGTACACCCGATGGCGATCGCCAAGATCCGCCACTTTGAGTGGGTGTGCCTCATTCTGGGCGTGGAGCCCCATGTTGACCGGTTGATGACCTTCTATTCTTGGAGGTGCATCCAGGGGTGGTATACCTTGGTCAATCGGATCAAGGGGTTGAAGATCTGCGCTACCGAGCGCAGTCTTCGGTCGTGGAAGCGTGAGTTTTTTTATATCTCCGCTCGCGTCGTCCCCCTTGCGATGACCTTTAAGAATGGGAGAGCACTCCCCGCCCTTCACGCCCTCAACTACCAGGAGGCGGAGTGGTTCGCCAAGATCTCCCGGGTCCAGACTCCTGTATACCGCTTTGCGGAGTACGGGATGGTGATGCTTGGGATGAGCCGGGTGTGGAAGGAGGCGTCACAGGTTCCCATCGTCCTCGAATACGGTTTGAACTCTGTCCCTTACGGTATGCTCTGTCTTCTTTGTTTATATAGGTTTGTCTTCTAACTGTTTGTTTCTTTTATTTTAGAGGGGAACGACTTGCAGTCGCTCCTGCATCCGCGGGAGGCTGATAGTCCCGCTCGGATGGGTACTCGTGCTCTAGATGAGAACGAGTTGCCCATCCTTGAACAGACGGCAGATCGGTTCGTGGAGGTCTACCCGCCAGGCCACGAGATCCTGAGCGCCAGGCGGCCAGGTAAGGAGTTATTCAACCCTCGACCCCTCAATGCTGAAACCTCTGCTGGAATTCCTCTAATCTTGTGTTCTGATGAGGAATCCGCAGATGGTCCTCCGTTGGTGCGGAAGAAGAAGGCTGCCGGCGGGAAGGGGAAGGCGAAGGTTGCCTCCACTGCCGATCCGGTGCCTCGGTCTGATTCAGAGACCGAGAGCGGGGAGGTGGCTCTGGGACTTTTCTTTACAAGTTTGGAATTGATCTACAAGCAAACTGTGTGATTGAGCTCCATTCCATGTTGGGATGGGAGTGCCATCGAGCCGATATGCACCTGGTTTGGGATCTCGTTGTTTACGCAGTATGTAGTCTCCGGCATTGAAGCTGTAATTTTATTCGTGTTTTCCCCAGCTGGGGTTCTACACGCATCAGCCTGCTCAGCGTTTGTTACGCCACGAGGTGCGCGAGCGTTCCATCTCTGACGTATGCTTCGACGATGTCCTTCACGTCTGTGCATTCTTCAGTGTTGTGGCCTTTTGTCCTGTGAAAGTCACAGTATTTGCTCCGATCAGCGTTGTGACGATGTCGGATTATTGGAGCCTTTGGCCATGGGAGCTCCTCAGTGGCGAATATCTCGGTGACGCTTTTGGTGAGTGGCGTCCATCTGGAGTTCTGGTTCGACTGTACGTTATCCCTTCCGCCTAACCGATGTTGCAAGCCGGATGAGGTGTCAAAGTTTATCCTTGACTGCCAAATGCCTAGCTTCCGTTTTTTGTTTAGTCGGGCGGTAAGGACGTTGTCTTCTCTTGTTTTCTGGGTGTAGAGGTTTGTGCTCTAGGGGAGATCTCTACCCAGTTGCTTCTCCGTTTCCGCAAAGCGTTTAGCTGCTGTCATGATGGCATCCCATGTGGATGGCATGCCATCTCTACCCGTTAAGGTGCGGATGAGCTCTGGGTCGTTCGCGCCCTGGATGAAAGCAGCGCGAACAAGATCTTCGCTAATATTACCCAGACTTAGCTTCTTTGAGTTGAAGCGAGTGATGAAGTCTGGCAAAGATTCATCTTTTTCTCGAATGCAATTGAGGATTGTCCATTGCTCTTCGGTATACTTTCTTTGCTGGCTGAAGTGTTGGCTAAATTTCTGCTGGAAGTCTTCCCAATCGTAGATGTGGTGGACCGGTAGACGATCGAACCACGCTCTATGTGACATCTGCCCCGATCCGACCCGACCCAGGTACCCGTTTCTCTGACCCGATCTCTTTCTTGTGTGATTTAATATTTATTTATGCTTATATTTTACTTTTAATAATAATATATTTTTCTTCCCGCCTCCTTCTCTCTCTTTCTTTCCGCCGTCCCCTCCCTCTTCCTTCTCTCTTTCCGCCTTATTTTCCCTCTTGTCGCCGTCCCGCCCTTAAGCCTTGTTTCCCTCTTTTTCTTCTAACTCTTTGCTTGTCCTTTGTTCCTTCCCGCCTAAGGTTGTCTGCGCAGCTCCACGCGCCAGACTCCTTACAAGGAAGCCTGCGTGAAGACCACCTGTTACTGCGATACGCGAGACGAACTGTCCCCGCAGCGCGCTAAGGATTTTAGTTCTTCCCGCGGCGCGCTATGGTTACCGTTCTTCCCGCGACGCGCTAAGGAATATAGTTCTTCTCGCGACGCGCTTAGAATTGAAGTTCTTCCCGCGGCGCGCTTAGAAATGTAATTCTTCCCGCGACGCGTTAAGGTTGGTTCTGTCTGCCTTCGCGCTCGCGCACTTTTGCCTTCGCGCTCGATGCTTTCTCGCGCGTGCGCTCGATGCTTTCTCGCGCGTGCGCTCGAAGCTTTCTCGCGCTGTCTTGTGTCCTTTCTTCTGTTTTAACTTGCTTGTTTGCTTTTGATATCTTATCTTCTGTGCTGTTGACCTAATCTGCTTAATGTCTGAAAAGTTACTTTCGGCGCAGCATGCGCACCAACCCCATTGGTTGGCAGAAAAAGTGACTGACATTATCTTTTGAGATCTGCTTTTTCCATGCTTGACCAGATCCTTTATCTGACCCGCCCATGCCTTTTTACTGTTCCCTGTCAGCTTTATCTTGCCCCCTGCAGCTGCCATATCTTTTGCTTTTGGAATCTTTTGCTTTTTGAGATCTTTTCCCCTTTTTCTAGGGATTGTGTTCCCTAGGATTTCTCTATAAATAATAATGTTATTTTCCTAACACATCACACACAAACACTTAATTTAACCTCCTCCTTGCTCTCTCTGCCGTTTTCCTCTCTGCCTCCGTCTTCCTTCCTGTTCTGCCCTGCTTTTCCGGTAATATATAATATATAATATATAATAATTTACTTATTAATTATGCTAACTTATAATCAAGACTTAAAACAAATCATTTAAAACAATAATCTTATTTATAGGTTAACTTGTGCTTGTTTAAAGTTGGTTCTTGCTTTATCTTACACCGCATCGTTTATCAAGTGAGTAATCTCGTACCTAATCCCTTTTTATTTTAATGTTTTGGGATGTTCATGTGTTCGTACAAACTTAGAGTCTTAAACTGGTTTATGAACTTTAGTCGCGCAATATCCCATGTGTTGAGGACGTTTACTTGGCTGTTTATTTGTATGTGTGTATCATTAACCGCTTTGTTCGGCCTATTCCGAAGTTTTCATGGATCCATTAGATGAACACGGGAGACCTATCGTTTACGGTTTTCTTTGTTTACACTTGCACAGATGTTTTCTTGTTTTTGTGCTCAATTGGGAGCACGGATTGAACTATGAGCTATGATCTATTTAGGCTTGATCACAATCTGATTACACCCTTGTTAAACACCAGACATACACGTGTTGCACGCAGTGTTTATTGTTATCTATTATTATCTATTAAACTTGATTTCTCACCAACACGCAAGTGTTTGACGTTTATTTTAACACATGTTCAGGTTTGCAGTAGCTGTTTTGGAGTTCGAGGACACGTAGGAAGTTTTCTTTATTTTGGACCTAGATTAAAATGTATCAAGACAAGTTATTGCTGTTTTATTATTATTTATAATATAATGGTTTATGTTGATTTATGTTATCTTGTGTTTACTCTGCGCGTGCGCGAATGAATATATTTATTAAATATTGACACCCAATAGTGTCACGAGTAATGAAACAATATGTGGCGCCCCGATGTATAATCCGCCTTTGGTCGGGGTGTTACAGATTGGTATCAGAGCCGTTGACTTTAGGATAGGTGGTTAGACGTAACGACCTAGAATACCTAAGAGTCCCTTCTCGCGCATGAGAGAAATCTCATGTTTGCGCGCTTATTGTTAATTACTCGTTATTTATGAATATGCTCGCGCTTGCGCAGTATATGATTTTGTTTTATTCCGCGATATTTCGATTTTTGTTGAATTTCGATTTTTATTGATTTTACTTACATATTCGTTTGTTGGATTTGAAAATCCGAAAAGTCATGGTGATACATGAATAGTTGATTTTCAATTTCCATTTACGATTATGTTCTGAGGTTGGAGACTTGAAAAGTCATGGTGATACATGAATTGTCAACCTCCAATACTCATTTTCTTGTATATTTTATATTGAAGATTGAAAAGTCATGGTGATACATGAATCGTCAATCTCCAATACTCGTTCGCTCGTATATTTTAAATTGGGAATTCGGAAAGTCATGGTGATACATGAATTGTCGATTCTTGATTCGAATTTGTTACCTTTATTAAGTCTGCATTTTGGGTCATTTATTTTACTATAACTTTTGATAGTATCTAACTCTGCGAAACCAAGCTTTATAAGGTTATACTTTGCGATAAAATCAAGATATTAACTAAAATTAAAACTTTTATAGAATGCCTCCGCTATCTCGCCGCCATCAGAGGAGAGAAGCCTCGCGCAGACGTTCGCAGCAACGTTCCCAGGAAATGGCCACCGCAATAGCCCAAGCTTTGAGCCAAAACAATGCTAATACCTCTGGTTACAACATTAAGTCCTTTAACGCGGGGAACCCTCCAAAGTTCACAGGCCTTGAAGAAGCCACCGTGATGCTCCAGTGGCTTGAGAAAATTGAAAACACTTTCCTCCACACCCAATGCCCCTCAGACAGACGAACCCTATATGCTTCCAGTGTCCTGGAATCTAGAGCGCTTACATGGTGGAATGGAGTAGCTCATGCGCGTGGCGCAGAAACTGCTTCTAGCATGCCCTGGGAGGAATTCAAAGAAATTCTGACGCGAGAATTCTGCCCTCCCAACGAAGTTAAGCGCCTGGAGGAGGAATTTTGGAACCTTAAGCAATACAGTGGCGAAGCGCGCGAGTACGCGACGCGCTTCCATGAACTAAGTTTGCTTGTCCCTCACCTTGTTACCCCTTCCCGCCGCGCCATAGAGAAATTCCTTGGGGGTCTCCCCATGGAAATTCAAGATTCTGTGTGGGCCAGAAACCCCGTAACCCTCTCTGACGCCATCGAGTTGGCCGCTGTGCTCAGCGACAACCATGTCAGAGCAGGAACCCTGTTCCTGCGGGGAACTGAGAAGACCAAACCCACCAAGACTGCCCCTGAACCAACAGAAACCAAACCAGAACCCTCAAACCGTAACAACCTCAAGCGCAGGCGCAAGGCCTACGCGCTTACCAGCCCGCCCATTGTCCAGCAACCCACCTACCAACACCCAGTTTATGCGCCTCACCCACTGTCAGCCTACCCAACTCCCCCTATAGTCCACAACTATGCCTTAACCAATCCAGCACTCCCTGCCCCGCCAACTAAGAAACCTTACACAGAAAACCACCCCTTTTGCCCAACCTGTAGACTTCACCACCCAACCCAAACCCCGTGTCGACAATGTAACCGTTGTGGCCGCGTTGGCCACTCTGCTGAGTTCTGTAGAGTCCCTCCCGCCAATCCAATTGCGCCAACACCACCAGTCTACCCGCAGAACCCACAACCAACATACCCTAACCCACGACCCAGATCGTGCTTTAACTGCGGTGATCCCAGTCATTTCCGGAACGCGTGCCCGAGACTACAAGTGCAAATCACACAAGCGAATCCGGTGAACCAGATTTCAAACCAAGTGACGCGTGGACGAGCTTTTAATATAACCGCGCACCAAGCGCAAGCTTATAATGACGTAGTTAATGGTACATTTTTACTTAACGGAAATTATGCTTCTATACTTTTTGATACTGGCGCCGATCGAAGTTTTATCTCTCGCGCCTTTGAGCAGAAGCTTGCGCGACCACGCGATAACTTAAAAGAAAAATTTTCAGTTGAATTGGCTAATGGTGAAACTATTTTAATAAACTCTGTGATCAAGGATTGTACGCTTAATCTTAACGAAAACGATTTTCTAATCGATCTCATCCCCATGCCTCTTGGAAGTTTTGATGTTATCATTGGTATGGACTGGCTTTCGAAGAATCGCGCCGAAGTTATTTGGGCCAAGAAGATGATTCGCATACCTCGAGAAAATGGTGATCTTCATATCTACGGCGAGAAACCCTCCCGCGGTCTTAAGCTTATGTCTTGCGCCGAAGCCCGAAGGCTCATGCGGAAGAAGTGTGTTGCATTCTTAGCCAATGTGGTTAAACCTGCTGAAGAAAAGAAGAAGCTTCGCGATATCCCTGTTGTGCGTGATTTCCCTGAAGTTTTTCCTGATGATCTTCCTGGTATCCCTCCCGCTCGTGAAGTCGAGTTCCGTATTGATCTTGTCCCTGGTGCTTTCCCCGTAGCTAAATCTCCTTACCGTCTTGTGCCCGCTGAGATGCAAGAATTGGCAAGCCAACTTCAAGAGTTGACTGCTAAAGGATTCATCCGCCCTAGCTCTTCGCCCTGGGGTGCTCCGGTGTTGTTCGTTAAAAAGAAAGATGGATCGTTTCGCATGTGTATTGATTACCGCGAGTTGAACAAACTCACCATTAAGAACCGGTATCCCTTACCGCGTATTGACGATCTCTTTGATCAACTCCAAGGTGCCTCGTGTTTTTCCAAGATTGATCTCCGCTCTGGCTATCACCAGTTGCGCATCCGCGATGATGATGTTCCGAAGACTGCTTTTCGAACTCGTTATGGCCATTTTGAATTCTTGGTCATGTCCTTCGGTTTAACCAACGCACCCGCCGTTTTCATGGATCTAATGAATCGGGTGTGTAGGCCTTTCTTGGATAAATTCGTGATTGTGTTTATCGATGACGTTCTGATTTATTCTAAGACCAAGGCCGAGCATGAGCAACATCTCCGATTGGTATTGCAAAAGCTTAGAGCCGAGCAGCTATTTGCCAAGCTTTCCAAGTGTGAATTCTGGTCTGATGAAATACAGTTTCTTGGCCATGTTGTAAACAAGATGGGTATTCATGTCGACCCATCCAAAATTGAAGCAATCAAGAACTGGATTACGCCGACCACTCCTTCCGAGATCCGTTCCTTTCTGGGCTTAGCTGGTTATTACCGGCGCTTCATTTCGAACTTCTCAAAGATCGCTTTGCCTCTAACAGCTCTAACGCACAAAGGTAAACCGTATATTTGGGGCTCGAAGCAAGAAGAAGCCTTTCTAACGCTCAAGCGTTTGTTGTGTGAAGCTCCTGTCCTTGCGCTACCTGAGGGTAATGATGATTTTGTCGTGTACTGCGATACCTCCAACCAAGGTCTCGGTTGTGTTCTTATGCAACGAGGCAAGGTTATCGCATACGCATCAAGGCAACTCAAGGTTCACAAGAAGAATTATACAACTCACGATCTCGAACTTGGTGCAGTTGTTTTTGCCTTGAAGATCTGGAGACACTACCTTTATGGTACTAAGTGTATCCTCTACACTGACCATAAAAGCCTTCAGCATATCTTTGATCAGAAGGAACTTAACATGAGGCAACGCCGATGGAACGAACTCATCAGCGATTACGATTGTGAGATCCGGTATCATCCTGGTAAAGCTAATGTGGTAGCCGATGCGCTCAGCCGAAAACCCTGCCAGCTTAACTGTATCTTGCCGCGCACGCAGCTTCACTTCTCGCCGATTCAAAGCAACCTTGAATCGCGTATTCGTGGCGCGCAGCGCGCATCCATCAGTAATGGTAACCTTCGCGCCGAGTTAGCGTGTGGCGCGGAAGCGCACTTTGTCCCTAATCTGAGTGGAATTCTTTGTTATCTCAATCGCATCTGGATTCCCTTTGATGAGAATCTTCGCGCTGATATCCTGAGTGAAGCGCATAAATCTCGATATTCCGTTCATCCTGGCGCTGATAAGATGTACAAGGATTTGCGCATTACTTATTGGTGGCCCGGTATGAAAAAGGATATTGCTGTGTTCGTAGCTAAATGCCTGACTTGTTCTAAGGTAAAAGCTGAACATCAACGCCCATCTGGTTTGCTCGAACAACCAGAAATTCCTACGTGGAAATGGGAATGTGTAGCGATGGACTTCATTACCAAGTTACCTTTGACAACAAGCAAACATGATAGCATTTGGGTAATAGTGGATCGATTGACTAAGTCTGCTCACTTTCTGCCCATTCGTGAAAACTACCGTGTTGAGCAACTCGCGCAGCTTTATGTCAAGGAAATTGTCTGCCGCCATGGTACTCCTTTGAGCATCATATCCGATCGCGATGGCCGTTTTATATCTCGCTTTTGGAAATCTCTCCAATCTGCGCTAGGAACTCGCTTGGACATGAGTACGGCATATCATCCTCAGACTGACGGTCAGTCTGAGCGAACTATTCAAACTCTTGAGGATATGCTCCGATCTAGTGTTCTTGATTTTGGAGGTAATTGGGATTCGCACCTGCCTTTGATTGAGTTCTCTTATAATAACAGCTATCATTCCAGTATCGGTATGGCCCCATTTGAAGCACTTTACGGTCGTAAGTGCCGCTCCCCGATCTGTTGGAGCGAAGTGGGTGAAACTCAAATCACAGGACCCGAACTTGTTCAAGAGACAACCGATAAAATCGCCAAGATCCGTGATCATCTGCTGACTGCCAGAAGCCGACAGAAGAGTTACGCAGATCGTAGGCGGAAGCCTCTCGAATTTCAAGTTGGTGATCTTGTTCTCCTCAAAGTGTCGCCTTGGAAAGGTGTTGTCCGCTTTGGGAAGAAGGGTAAGCTTGCTCCTCGTTATGTTGGTCCATTCAAGATTCTCGCGCGTGTAGGAAAAGTTGCCTACAGACTTGACCTGCCGCCCGCGCTCAGTAATGTGCATCCAACGTTCCATGTGTCCAATCTCAAGAAGTGTTTAGCTGACGAGAACCTTCACATTCCACTTGATGAAGTTCAAGTTGATGAATCTATGCATTTCGTTGAGAAGCCTGTTGAGATTATGGATCGCGAGGTTAAGCAAACCAAGCGCAGTCGCATCCCTATCGTGAAAGTTCGCTGGGAGTCCAAGCGCGGAGCCGAGTTTACATGGGAAAGGGAAGATCAAATGAAGATCAAGTACCCGCACCTGTTCTCTGCGCAACCTACTTCGAGATAAATTTCGGGACGAAATTTCTTAAAGTAGGGGAGACTGTGACATCTGCCCCGATCCGACCCGACCCAGGTACCCGTTTCTCTGACCCGATCTCTTTCTTGTGTGATTTAATATTTATTTATGCTTATATTTTACTTTTAATAATAATATATTTTCCTTCCCGCCTCCTTCTCTCTCTTTCTTTCCGCCGTCCCCTCCCTCTTCCTTCTCTCTTTCCGCCTTCTTTTCCCTCTTGTCGCCGTCCCGCCCTTAAGCCTTGTTTCCCTCTTTTTCTTCTAACTCTTTGCTTGTCCTTTGTTCCTTCCCGCCTAAGGTTGTCTGCGCAGCTCCACGCGCCAGACTCCTTACAAGGAAGCCTGCGTGAAGACCACCTGTTACTGCGATACGCGAGACGAACTGTCCCCGCAGCGCGCTAAGGATTTTAGTTCTTCCCGCGGCGCGCTATGGTTACCGTTCTTCCCGCGACGCGCTAAGGAATATAGTTCTTCTCGCGACGCGCTTAGAATTGAAGTTCTTCCCGCGGCGCGCTTAGAAATGTAATTCTTCCCGCGACGCGTTAAGGTTGGTTCTGTCTGCCTTCGCGCTCGCGCACTTTTGCCTTCGCGCTCGATGCTTTCTCGTGCGTGCGCTCGATGCTTTCTCGCGCGTGCGCTCGAAGCTTTCTCGCGCTGTCTTGTGTCCTTTCTTCTGTTTTAACTTGCTTGTTTGCTTTTGATATCTTATCTTCTGTGCTGTTGACCTAATCTGCTTAATGTCTGAAAAGTTACTTTCGGCGCAGCATGCGCACCAACCCCATTGGTTGGCAGAAAAAGTGACTGACATTATCTTTTGAGATCTGCTTTTTCCATGCTTGACCAGTACCTTTATCTGACCCGCCCATGCCTTTTTACTGTTCCCTGTCAGCTTTATCTTGCCCCCTGCAGCTGCCATATCTTTTGCTTTTGGAATCTTTTGCTTTTTGAGATCTTTTCCCCTTTTTCTAGGGATTATGTTCCCTAGGGTTTCTCTATAAATAATAATGTTATTTTCCTAACACATCACACACAAACACTTAATTTAACCTCCTCCTTGCTCTCTCTGCCGTTTTCCTCTCTGCCTCCGTCTTCCTTCCTGTTCTGCCCTGCTTTTCCGGTAATATATAATATATAATATATAATAATTTACTTATTAATTATGCTAACTTATAATCAAGACTTAAAACAAATCATTTAAAACAATAATCTTATTTATAGGTTAACTTGTGCTTGTTTAAAGTTGGTTCTTGCTTTATCTTACACCGCATCGTTTATCAAGTGAGTAATCTCGTACCTAATCCCTTTTTATTTTAATGTTTTGGGATGTTCATGTGTTCGTACAAACTTAGAGTCTTAAACTGGTTTATGAACTTTAGTCGCGCAGTATCCCATGTGTTGAGGACGTTTACTTGGCTGTTTATTTGTATGTGTGTATCATTAACCGCTTTGTTCGGCCTATTCCGAAGTTTTCATGGATCCATTAGATGAACACGGGAGACCTATCGTTTACGGTTTTCTTTGTTTACACTTGCACAGATGTTTTCTTGTTTTTGTGCTCAATTGGGAGCACGGATTGAACTATGAGCTATGATCTATTTAGGCTTGATCACAATCTGATTACACCCTTGTTAAACACCAGACATACACGTGTTGCGCGCAGTGTTTATTGTTATCTATTATTATCTATTAAACTTGATTTCTCACCAACACGCAAGTGTTTGACGTTTATTTTAACACATGTTCAGGTTTGCAGTAGCTGTTTTGGAGTTCGAGGACACGTAGGAAGTTTTCTTTATTTTGGACCTAGATTAAAATGTATCAAGACAAGTTATTGTTGTTTTATTATTATTTATAATATAATGGTTTATGTTGATTTATGCTATCTTGTGTTTACTCTGCGCGTGCGCGAATGAATATATTTATTAAATATTGACACCCAATAGTGTCACGAGTAATGAAACAATATGTGGCGCCCCGATGTATAATCCGCCTTTGGTCGGGGTGTTACACTCTAGCTGCCCCAACAAGCGTCATTTGGAACATGTAACACCACGTAGGTTCCGTCCAACTACTGACGGTTGCCCCCGCTATGAACCTGTTCAAATGATCGTCTGGATCAGATATACCATCGTAAGTGCCGATGTTGGACATCTGTTTGGCACTTTTCGGGACGATTGCTTCCGCAATGTCCCTTGCAAATTTGGACGTTCCCGCCTTTGCAGCAGTTGGTGTAAATATTTTGGAGAAGTCACGTGGGTTTCCACCCGCGTTTTTTGGTTTGAAGGTTTCTCCAAAACGCTTTCTCGATTGGGAGTCCATTTCCTTACGCTTCCCTTTCGCCCTATGACGAGGGTTTGCGTCAATATCGGATTCCTCCGAATTATCGTACAAGTGCTCTTCGAATTCATCAGCCTGTTGGAGTGAACGTAAGCGTTCATACAACTCAGCTTGGAATTCTTTTTGACGTGCTTCCGCCCATGCTTTAACTTCATCGAGTGTTTGGTGGGGGAGCCTCGTTCGTTGTCTCTCTAACTGGGTATCGGTGAATCCCAGTGAGAGATTATTTACTGCACTTGCCCCACGGATGGCGCCAATGAAGAAACACTAATCGACCCCGGGAAGATTACGGATAATCTGGGGGTTAAATAGATGCTTCCCACGAGGGGTTAGACCCGGCAAAGATGGTTCTTCTGATAATCTGCAAAACAGACACCGTGAGCTCGTCACTGAGAAGGGGGGGGTACCTCCTTGTGACCACCCTCCGGCGTGAGAATCAGACTAGATTGCTCTTGAATATAAGTGTATATTAAGAGATTGCTAGAGCAAATATCAGGTATAAGATATAAGATACAAGATAAGATGAGATGATCATACCATTAGGGGTATTTATAGCCGAAGGTAGGTTTCCAAGAAGGTGTAGCCGGCTGAATAGTATTCCTGTTCTACCAACTGTGGCCTACGCACGTGCCATGCTGGTAGTTGGTGGGTAGGCAGCGGCTGACAGTGACCAGGCCTGCTGTGTACTATTCCTTTTCCACCAACTGCAGGCTATGCACGTGGTATGACAGGAGTTGGTGAGTAGGCAGCGGCTAATAGTGACATACAGTACAAGAGCATGCTGCTCGCCATACTGTTGTCAATGAGCTGTCGTATCTCTGGTCAGATCTTTTGCCCAAACCTCGTCAGGTACAGTACAAAAGATCTTCCAGTATCGTACGGACTGGCTCATTTGGGCGGGAGTATTCCCCCTCCCGCCTTTGTGCGGGATTGTTCCCGGCTTTGCTCATTCCTTCAGGTGACTACTGAATTATTTTGAGAGCTAAGTGCCTTGTGCGTGTAGCCTTGCTGCGCGGGTGGTCTTCCCTGATGGCTTGTATCCGCAGCTGCGGGAACAGGCGGAGTACTTCACCATTGGGAGGCATTTCCTGCGGGAACAGCTTGCGTACTGCGCGTAAGGACGTCACGTCTCTGAGCATGGTGGGTCCTGCGGATCCAGTTGGTTTCCGCGCAGACGTCTCTCTTCAAGGTGAGTTCTGCGGGTCCAACTGGGCTCTGCTGGGACCTACCTCTTCAATCATAATAAACATTTTAACTATTTAACAATTTGTGTTAATAATTATAGGCGTAACAAGTTATAAGTTCCGACATGACATTTTAATTGTTAATAGTGTTCTCACTGTGCAACGGCCACAATGTTGCCCTTCACGACCACAACAACGTACGGCCTCCGGTGCCACAAAATGTGGGTTATAGCTCTATGCGAATTTGGAATTCCCGTATGCATATACAACTTTCAGAATAAAGTGAGTTTAACTTTAGATAAGGTGTTTCGAGTGTATAAAACTTATTAATTGGATATCAAAATTTTGTACGAATAATAAGAATGACTTCTCTACGAAAATGAAGTTGTAAATTCGTGTCTTTTAGTCAGACCAAAGATCTCCATTTTACACGCATGGAATCATTACAACGATTAGGTTGAAAAGCTGTACCTCTTTGTGAAATAATACATCACTAATCACTTGGCAGTTATAAGTGCCTCAATCAATAGTAGAAACTTATTATATATAGCTCGAGTTTAGCACTACTCTTAATTGCTACTACACATAATTACCACTTAGCATGTAAGCAGAGATATAAGCATGATTACCATACTTACTACTGCTCACATTAGCACTACTCTTAACTACTGATCACTGGTAACTTACCACCAACGTTCGGTTTCACTAATCAGTATGTACTTGATATTTATGATATTTGCCACTGTTCTCTATTACGACTAATGATAAGTAGCAACTTACCACTTATAATCCGTTCCCACTAAAT
Organism: Bidens hawaiensis; assembly: GCF_021521415.1. Taxonomy (NCBI): domain Eukaryota; kingdom Viridiplantae; phylum Streptophyta; class Magnoliopsida; order Asterales; family Asteraceae; genus Bidens; species Bidens hawaiensis. The sequence continues at coordinate 25,437 of NW_027499030.1, read as the reverse complement.
ATCATTTCCATACAACTTTTGGCTCAAACTCCATTGGGGTTATTTTATTGTTTTACATAAAGATAGAAAACATAATGTATAAATTACTTTACTAAATTTATCGTTAATCATACGTTAGTTATTAGAAAATTATTTTAACTGTACACAAAAAGTTACAAATTTGTGATTTTGATGTATTTAAATTCAACAATGTGAAGGCAGACATGCTTTTTGCCAATCCGTTAAAGTGAAATTACGAGTTTGCTGGTCGCCCGCATGCCACATGCTTTATATTATATAAATTTATTTATTTTCATTAACATGCATCTAAATACCTTGTACAAACTAAACTTATATTGTTTTGAAAAGGAAAAATTCCTAAAATAGGTATTTATGAAAACAAAATTCTAGTTTTAGATATGATTTTCAAAAAATTCTAAAAATAGGTATTATACACCAAAGTTGCAAAATTCGCTAGGCGGATCCTAGGCGGCCGACTGGAGAGTTGGGTGTACTCGGATTGCTCGGGGGGTACTCGAAGAGTACTCGGACGTGGTAAATATAAAGAAAATAATTGGATATTATATATATGCCAATAAGTTTACAAATACTTATACCAAAATATGTGAATAACAATATAAATAAAAGAAATGTATTCTTATGTAATAAATTATTCTAAAAATTGCTAATCATTAATTAAGAAAATGATATTTGTTCTTTAATATTATAGAAATACGAATAATGTTCTATTTTTTTCTAAGTCAAAATCGGCCCAAGTTCACCGACTAGATGTGATTCTGGCTAAGGTTTACCAACTTTGATTGATTCTTAGTAACTAGGCGGAGTTACAGAAACTCGTCTCGGCGACATACCTTGTAGCGAGTATTCGGCCTTGTAAACCTACTTTTACAACATTGTTATAAACTAGTCATGACGAGTATATTAGTTTAGTACGCGAGTAGTTTGCATTTCCAATCAAAACATGCCACGTGGCCATAAACTAACCGTGACGAGTAAGTTCACTAACCATCTAGTCGTCACGACTAAAGTAGTTGCATGCATCATAATCTACAACCACGAGTACTGCATAACGACTAAAGTAGTTGCATGCATCATAAATGTTTTAGTCGTGACAAGTAGATTACAACTTTTCGAGACACGAGTAATTTACTAAACTAACCATAACGAGTTGTTTTGCTTACCAAATTCATCGAACCGGTTTTTACAAGAAACTAACTGGACTGGTTAGTTTGAAATTTAAAATAGTAACTACGAGTAGTTCTTTCTTATACATTCCCAATACAAGTAGTTCTTCTGTACACTTAACCAATACTAGTAGTTTGTTACTAGTTAACACCCGTCGCGACTAGTTTGATCTTATAATCTACTCGTGGCTACTCAGTTTAGCGTTAATACGATTTAATTTAAAATGTTCTAAAAGATTATTCACCGCGATGCAATTAATTAAATCCTACTCGTCGCGGTACGGATGTGTAGTTCGGAGATAAAAGACTCTATGCGATTGATTATCACCTAATGGTGTTTTTTATTCGTAAATACGATTTGTGGTATGGTGATTCTAATCAGAAAACCCTCCAATTTAATTATAAAATATTCTAAAATATTACTCGTTGCGGCTTGAAGAAGTGGGTTCCGATAAAGTAGACGCGCCGTTCATGCATTTGCAAACGGCAATTACATGACTACAATTAATTGCACCCGACGACTAATCTTTTTTTGAATATTTTATAATTAAATCGTATTAACACTAAAATGAGTAGCCACGAGTAGATTAAAAGGTCAAACTAGTCGCGACGGGTTAACTGGTATCAAACTACTAGTATTGGATAAGTTTACGGAAGAACTACTCATATTGGGAATATATAAGAAAGAACTACTCGTAGTTACTATTTTAGATTTCAAACTAAACGGTTCAATGAATTTGGTAAACAAAACAACTCGTTATGGTTAGTTTAGTAAACTACCCGTGTCTCGAAAAGTTGTAATCTAGTCGTCACGACTAAAACATTTATGCAGTACTCGTGGTTGTAGATTACGATGCATGCAACTACTTTAGTCGTGACGACTAGATTGTGACATTCGTCAATTTTCGATTCATATTCGTATTTGTAAACCCGACCCGTTGGGTCGTTTTGATGTGTATTCATTATTATTTATCATTAATAAAGTGATTCTCGACATTTAATGTTCATTATTCGTTGTTCGTTGATATTCAATTGTTTATAAATTCCCGAGCCTTAACGTACGAATAAACGCGTAAATAATCCAAAACCGAACACTATTTAATTCGATTATTAAGTTTTGGGTTAAAAGTGTAAAACTTGAAAACTTTAACTTAGAAGATATTTATATTATCATTTAAAAGTTCTTGAAAGTTTAGGGGTTAAAACTGTAAATTCTATTTAAATTATAATATTATAATAACCCAACCCTATCCCTTCCCCTCCCTCCCGTCACGTTTTTCCGGTGACCCTCCGGCCGCCGGAATCCGGCGCCGGAGTGGCTGCTGGCCACCGTAAACCTTTTTTTTAAACCAAAATTTAATATTAGAAAATGTTTCTCCTCGTTAATACATCATAACCAACCCGTTAATCACGTTAATCAACCCGTGATCGTGTCCGTAATGGTCGCCGGAAAATTCGGATAATCAAATCAACGAATTAATGTGAAGACGCTCCTCCACCTAGTATAAATAGACGCCTAAACTCATAAACAACTCGCTCATTCCTCTCAATCCCCCTCTAATACACCGATTTGTCTGTAATTGGGAGTTTTCTTATTACATTTCCGGCAACTGGGTTTCGGTCAAAACAAAACCTTATAAGGTAATTAATATATGCTTGTTAATGTCGTTACACCAATAAACAAAACCCCTAATCTAATTATAACGAACATGGAACAGAGACCCCAATTGATAAATTAGGGTTTATGTTCTTGAAGATGAAGAAGATGAAGTTGAACATCTGTTTAAAGTAAATTGTTTCTATAACTTCATTGAATTGCTTCCTAGTCCAACTGGTTAAATCGTTAACATTGTAAACATGAGACCCGGGTTCGAAACCCGGGTCAAGCGCGTCTTTTTTTTTGTGTTGGACCCTGTATTATTGTTATTATTATTATTATTATTAAAATCCATTTCAAAGCTAATGGTATATTTAAGTATTAAAAGCCATACTATAAACGAATATTGTCACCAGAGTAGTTGGATAATACCCAGAACTTATACCACCAAGACCCGGGTTCGAAACTGGGTCAATCTCATATTTTTTTTATTAAACATTTTTCTAGTTTATTAATAATTAATAAATCATTTTAATCATTTAAAAATCAAAATAAATTTATAAAAACCTTTTTAACTTAAATAAAAATTATGTAAATTAAATATAAATTATAACTCACTATTTCACACTTAAAACCAAGTTTTCTCGTTTTCGTAAACCGTAACTAAAAATCGATTGTTAATCGTAAAGTAAACTTTAATTTACTAAAAATCGTTCCGTTAACGCAATAATTATAATTATGACTTATAATTAATAGTTCAAGATTTTCGAACATATAAACTTTGTTTTCTCGCCATTAAAGTGCTTAAATCGTACTAATAACCAAATTGCCGTTAAAACATAAATATTAATATAATAATCAAAGAGCCGTAAAGTTTGTAATAAAACAATAACTAACTTCTAAATCTATTCATTTAACCAACTTTAAAGTTTCGTTAGAATATTCATTAAAAGTCGTGTTTATTCTTATTTATAGTTCGTACGGATTGACCACTTCGGTTTCCTTTGACGCCTTCGAGTTATTCTTATTTTCTTTTTTCACGTCGATTACTAAGGTGAGTTTTTCACCACCCCTTTTTAATGTTTTAATGTTTTGGGGTAGCATATGTATCCTTATAAAAATTCAAGTATTACTTCCTCTATTACAAAACTACAATTCGTATATGGACTTGTGTGTTACTTGTATTACTTGCACGAATATTATTTGCACGATTGGGAAGCCTCATTAAGTATGATCATACGCCCCTCTTTGCACTCCGGTCCATTTGTATCGAGTGGAAAAGGGCCTCATTATCCAAGTACGTTGGTTGTTACCAATTGAAAATGACCTTACTTGTGCGATTATCCAAGTACGTTGGTTGTACCAACTGGAAAGGACTTACTTGCTCGTTTACCACATGTCTATGAATTGTATGGTTTTTATGTATGTATTTAAACTATGGAAACTCACCAGCTATATTTATAGCTGACCATATTTTATACATACGTTACAGGTACCGTGATTAAAGGATGAAGGACTAGAAGACACTTAGAATACCTAGGTTATTTAATAAACGAGACATTTGTTTTGATTATTGTTTATCTTTGATTTAAACTCGTATTGTTTACTTGGTTGAACTTGTGTACTTGGCTATTGTGACATTTGTCAATTTCGGGTTATTTTATACTTATATTCTTAATGTAAACCCGACCCGTTTTGTATCCCGAACCTTTCGATATTATCAAAATGATGAATTGTATGTTAAATATTTGTTTTATAGTTGTTGGATAAAAAAACACCTTTTTCGATTCTTAAAATTCCCCGAAAACGCTCAAAACGAACTCCAGTGACTAAAACTACCAAAATGGAGACTTGAAGGACCCATTTGTAGTTTGTGTTTTCTTGGGTCTATAACCAACCCATTTTCATGAAACACCCTTTATGAAAGACCCATTCAACTTACCCTATATATACACACCCATCTTCTTCTTTTGTGCTTGCTCATTTCTTCATTTCTCTCTCAAATTCTTGAATTCTAAGGTTGTTCTTCATAAGCTAATATTTCATTTTAACTAACTTCTCAATACTTAAAGCTTGATGTTACAACATATATATAATATACACTCCTTGTTTACCTTCGGTCTTTCATTTCTCCAGTCTCGGCCGGTTGAAATGTCGGGCTAGTAAGGCAAGGTTACATGGAGGACTTTGTAGTCCTTGTTTATATATTTAACAAATCTAACCATATAACTTGTTATACTTGCTTAACTTCTACATATTTTAGTTTATTGTTCATATTTGTCAAGTTCCATGGTATTGGGTATGTGGTGACTAGCCTCGGTTTCATCCCAAGTTGAGAACCGAACCAAAAACCGAACTTTTGTTTAAAAGCATTATTGTTAACTTTTTGAATGTAAAACTTGAGTGTTATTATTTATAAGTTATTTTACAAGTTCCATGGTAATTGGGTATGTGGTAACCATCCTCGGTCTTATTCCGAGTCAAGAACCGAACCAAAAACCGAACTTTTGTTTAAAAGCTTTATTGTTAACTTTTTGAATGTAAAACTTGAGTGGTATTATTTATAAGTTATTTTACAAATTCCATGGTAATTGGGTATGTGGTAACCATCCTCGGTCTTATTCCGAGTCAAGGACCGAACCAAAAACCGAACTTTTGTTTAAAAGCTTTATTGTTAACTTTTTGAATGTAAAACTTGAGTATTATTATAAGTTATTTTACAAGTTCCATGATAATTGGGTATGTGGTGACCATCCTCGGTCTTATTCCGAGTCAAGGACCGAACCAAAAACCGAACTAAACCGAGTTCACTCGCTTAAGACACACAAGTGTGTTTTTAGCCACCAAAACTCATATTTTTTTTCAAGATTATATTTTAAATCAATTTTAGTTAGTTTCTAAACATACTTGGCATGTCGGTAACCAACTTGATCTTATAACAAGTTCGAACCGATATGGTCGTATACTCGCTTAACGAACGTTAAGGTTCTTCACAATAGACTACATACTTGGTTAAGTCTATTTTGATTTTATTGAGTTATCTCATAGCATTTATTATTTTGGGAAGTTAACTGTGAGCTTGGTCAATTATCAAGTCTCGAACCGACAAACCCGAACACTCGTTTAAACCTCGTTTTGGGTATTCTTATAACCAAGGGTTTTGCAATATCGCATTTTAACCCACATTATTACTTAACATAGGTTGAGTAAAAAAAGAAAAAAACTAATGAATAGAATACCGAGACCCGGTTTCGAGTAAACTTATTTTACAAAACTCGTTTCTTTAATTTCTCAAATATTTACATTTTAAATCCTAAACTTTATTTATTTACTTTATTTGTCATGTATTTTATTTTAAACCCTTCCAAGACTACCTACTAACACAAGACCCGTTTAATATAGGTCTTGCTCGTTAAACCGATCTCTCCGATTATTCACGACACTATCTTTCAAGTTACTTGTTAATGTGAGTACTTTTTCATCCCCTATTTTCCATCTTTCATTTTGGGGGTGGCATTGCATACTTATTCAAATTCAAATGATTTATACTTGAGTCTTAAACCACAACACATATTGTATATGTTTACTTAAATAAATGCTCGATTTTGTGTTATATGCTTTACATGATTATGTGCAAATTCTTGAATGCTAAGGCGGGTAGCCTCTTGAATGCTAAGGCGGGTAGCCTCATCAAAGTATGATCATACGTTAATTCCGAGTATATATGGTATCCCCATATAGAAAGGTGTCGTCAATGTATTCTTATTGACGATTTCATTGTTGTCGTCAATGTATTCTTATTGACGGTTTTATTATCTAAATTGTTGTTATTATTTATTGTTTTCATATACTAGTTGTGGATTTTATACTATATACTTATTGTCCAAAACTATGAAAATTGCTCACCAACCTTCGTGTTGACAAACTCTATTTTATGCAATGTTACAGGTTTGATGTTAGCTTGATTGGATTACTTGAAGAAACTTATTATCTTGGCTTTAGGATATTAGAAAATAAAAGAACAAGTTATTTGTTTATCTATCTATTTGGCATTTTGTATGAACAATTGTTGTGTTATTTATGATGATATGGATTTAAATGAGTTGTTTAAATATTGTAACTTTATAGTGTCATTGTGCAATGAGCAATCATGTCGCGCCTCGACGTTTCCGCCTTCATTGGTCGGGGTGTGACAGCTATTTATTGAATTAATGTTATTATGGTCACTTAATAGTGCCACATGTGTTTGAGCAATCTGTACGTCACACTCGGGCGTTTCCGCTTAAGCCGGGGTGTTACAGATGACTAGATGGTTAGTAAACTTACTCGTCATTGTTAGTTTACGGCCACGTGGCATGTTTTGATTGGATCTGCAAACTACTCGTGTATTAAACTAATATACCCGCCACGACTAGTTTATAATACCTATATTTGGAATTCTTTGAAAATCATACCTAAAACTAGAATTTTGTTTTCATAAATACCTATTTTAGGAATTTTCCCTTTTTGAAAAGATAGAACACAGAGACAACCTTCTATGTGATATTAAGGTAATGTGTAATGGGCGACAAAACTCGGTGATAAGAGGTGACAAGTTGGAGGAACACCGCCCCCTCCCCCCCGGCGATAAAAGATTTAATGACTGGGCAGCACATGCCAAAAATCATTCCTAATTTGTAGACACTCACTACACATAGCCTTAGGAGTTAGGAGTGTAAATCTATGTTGTGGTCTATGCAGTTAATGCGGTAAAAAATCGGTTAGCGGTCAAGGGCCACTATTTGAGATATAGGTTATCGCAATGGGATAGCGGCGAGAAAGCGGTGATTTTAATATCTTGCATCATATATATATATATATATATTAATTGTAATAACAAAAGTAAAAAAAACAAAAGTATCAATAACTGAAACATGATTCAATCATAATTAATGAAATCTTCCTCCAAGTTCATATCAACCAAGGAATCGTTGGTAGACGAAAGAGCGAGAACATGAATTTTCTAGGGTTTGGATAAAAAAAACTAGTTATAAACAAATAAAAGATCAAATTTGAAGTTTGAGATATTTTGGTCTTTTATTAGTTTAGCCCAAATATACCAATCTTGAAAACCAGTGCTATGACCGTCATCTAGAAATAAAAAATCGATCAAATAGCGGCCAATAGCGCCGCTAATAGCAGTTCCGCTATTTTGGACTGCTATTGGCACCACTATTTTGCAACGGTCCGCTAACCGCTATCCCACTGCTATTGACTGCATAGGTTGTGGTAATTAAGGCTATTGAGTCTGACACGACTCCTGTATTTATCTGTATTAAAGAAATTAACATTGGCATAAACACATTGAAATCATATAGCATACATGTTATTCATTTAACTACTTTGTCTAAACACGGGTCAAAACGGTTAGTTGATTGTATATGGATTGTGATCAAAAGTTAAACGTGATAGACGGGTTCTAAGACTAAGCGTTGTGGCCAGCCAATGGCTAACACTAGCAAGCGTCGCGAGCCAGGTGGCTGGCGCACACCACAATACTCTCGCTTCACCACTCGCCGCGACTCTGGACGAGCATACTTGCTTGGGCTAAAAGGAGAAAAATTGATGTTTGGCTCGTGAATGGATGAATTCGGCGGCGCGAATGACAACGGGGTGAATTCAACAGTGGAGCGACCGATAAGGGTTGAAGGGTTAAGTCGAGTCAGCGCCACGTAGCATAATATTATAGGATGAATCTTTGTGGTTGGATCCACCACAACACATAGTTTAATAAATTTGTAATTGGAATTACTAGATTGTCAGATAAACTTGTGAATTGTATAATATATTATGTTTGGTTTCTATTGGTTCATGTGGCGGACTCCCATTGGTTCACGTGGGAATGACAAACTCATGTTTCGTTTTTTCTTTACAAAAAAAAGGCTTAAGTTATTTTCCTTAATTTTACAACTTTTTAAAATTTTCGAAAACATTAACTTTTTTTGGCGGTTTACCGGGACATACCAACGCGCGGGTTAAACCACGCTAGTTATAAATATATTAATTTTAACATAAACATGCTAATGGATTGAACCGTTTTTTTTTTTTTTCTAAGATCAAACGAACATGATCTATTCATCAAAGTGAAACCCAACCAAAACCCTTAATATTTTCATCTGGGTTCATGTACTGTCATAAATTTCGACCTATAATATTATTAGCTTGAAAGTCATTAAAACAACTCGTAAGAAACATTATGAACCATAATGCTCCGTGCTTGTTAATGGGACTAAAATGGGCTTGCATAACCCACAATTCATTGTTTATGGGCCTAACTGCCTAAGACCGGTTTGGAACCGACCCAGTCCAGCAGTTCGTATAGCTGTTCGGCTTGTTATATTTTCTTCAAACACATGACACATCTTTGTTTTTTAAATAAAAAAAAAACAAATTTTCACCTAAAATCTTCCTAGCCTTGTATCTGAAGATTTAAACCCACTACATCACTTTTAAAATGTCAAACACCATATCACTCTGTAAAATTTTTTGAGCAATCGTGAGTGTACAAAAATATAAGAATAAACGGCAAATTATATTTTTATTGACACCGAGGTAGATCCATAGATATGAGGAGTTGGATATCGAAAATGAGAAGTGTTCTAAAAGCGTGAACAAAATTTAGAGATAAGATGCTATTTAGCTAATTTATAGGGAGATCCAAAAGCATAATGCTCTTTGAATATCTCAACAATACTTGTAATGGCATTTAAAGCTCCTAATGAAACTTAGCTAAATCTTTTCAATGTCAACAGTTTACTTCAAAAGAAATTATAAACTTAATGGTGAACTGACCAATCAACCCATATTAGACTTGGGGGCTGTTTGTTTACATCTAAATGGAACCATTCAGATGAAAACATCTGTTTCATTCAGACTTCAAACTGTTTGGTTCCAGACAAAACAACATCTGAATAGTTAAAATTGAGTCTGAATCATTCATACTTATTTTGTTGCTGGATGGGACAGAGGTTTATTCAGATCCGGCTCATTCAGATCTGAATGAACCAAACAACCCCTTGGTTTTCTGAATTCTAATTCGAAGTTCTTTTCAAAATAACTCGATTAGAATTTCCAAATTCCAGCCGACGAACACCCCTAGAGAGTCACCTAGTCTACTAGCATTTAACCAAAAGTTCCGTATGTAATGTTTTTGGTCCTATACATCTTTACCATCAAAAAAGAGAACCCTTTACTATACATCTTGGTCAGCAACCACTAACTTTTTTGGAACTCTTGTGGCGAGGCATAATTTTAGCAATTTCTTCTGCTTGACGCTGAAAAGATAGATTAGATGATGATTACTATATAACCAAACGAACACAAACATTTAAATGAATGGATTTTATTGTCCGGGTTTGTTAGTTAAGAAACGAACATGGTCGTAGTCATTTATGTTCGTTCGTTAATATTCTAAACAAATGAAAAAACAAATGCATACCAATCAAAAGTGAGATGAATATCCATATTAAAGCCTAAAATTCCATTTTGTTACATCCAGCATTTCAAAAGTAAACAAAGGGTTTCAAAATATAAAAATTATTCTAAAATAGTATTAGTAATAGATAGAGTAAATTGCAATTCTTTTTTTCCTTTTGAACATCCAAAGTTATGGAATGGGTCCTTTACTAAAATGATTCACTTCCTATCCTTTATTTGGATTTTAGCCTCGGTTTTAGTCCTTTACACTAACGAATCTTTAGTTTTATAGTTAAGTCACCTTATGTGCACTGCACATGAGGGCATTTTCATCCTTTTACCCTTTAAATGTACAAACAAAAATGAACCATTATAAACAAACGTTCACGCACATAAATGAGCAAACATGATATGCGTACATGAATCATATATGGTGGTTCACCTTTCTCGCTTACCTTATATAACGCATCCCGAACTAGTTCTTGCTTCTTTTGTTGTGCCCACCACTCCATTGCCATATCAAATGCAATAGTATTGGGCTGCGCATGATGAGACGTTGAAACCGCATCTTTCTGCTGGGAGTAAAAAGAATTATGAAGTATAGGATGGTAACTTGGCCTATACTAAGTGAATGAGAGGGTATGGGGTTCCGGGACCTTTTCAAGTCAAAATTGATAATAACAAACAAAGCATGATAAAGTTACCGTTTCCATCGAGTGCTTTCGTTTCATAGTGTCGATAGTGATGTGACCAAAATACTTTGGTGTGTGGTGGCTGCCAAGCGCCTTCAATGATGGTCGACTACCTAAAACAATTCTGAACCACAAAACCAGGTTACGATATTTCCTCGTATAGTTTGCTATGAGTAGGATTTTACCAAATAGTTTGCTTGTCTGTTTAGTTGTACATGATGGATATTTAGTTATATTGCAATTAATTGATTTGTTTAATAGTTTACTATAATGTTATTTGAGTTATATAAACGTTGTAGGAGTTCTGGATTTCATCTATGACTTGGTTATCTTTTTGAATTGTGTTGAGTTCACTATCACATTAAAGTATATCGAGTACACTTATTTCCAAAGAACAAGTGATTTCCCATAAATAGGTATAGATACAGTCAAATCAACAAACATGTTGGGGCGAATCGTCGCAATGGTATAGATACAGTTATGGCCATTATAGTGTAAACATAGCAATTCCCTTTTGTATGTAGAAACTGCAGTTCGGCATCAAGCTCAACAGCTACCGATGTACAAGATGCTACCGCATTTTTATTTGCTATTATAGAACAAGTTGCTACCGACCCTCAAAGTCGCTACCAACCTTTAGTTTACTACCGAACGGAAGTTACTTTCAAAGATTAACTTCAAACAACTTTTTTCCATTCAGCTTGACCCAAGCTGGACCCCAGCCAGGGTTGGACCCCACATGGGGCTAACCCATTGACCCTGCCAGTGACCCTGCCAGAGCACTGCCCTGAACCCGCCGCCCCTTGTCAGAGTGATTTTAGTGTAATCAAATTATTTTGTTGCTCGAGATTTACTTAAAGACCAAATGAGAAATCACAACATGCATTGATATATGTTAGAAGGTGTAGAGTACACGCCTGAACGATAGCAACTTAATTGCTCAAGTTCAGTAATAAACTAAACTTTGTTCAATGGTAGTCTATCAGCACAAACTAAACTTAGGTAGGAATTGAGATGCAGTAGCATCTTGTTCTCTGATAGGAACTTAGAACTTCAGTGGCAACAGAGTTACTACCATGGAGTTCCTGCTGGTACTTTCCTAATGATGTAACCGCAACGGTCACACCAACTGCACTACCTTTTCACAAAAGGTTGTGACACACTGACACTTCACCCCAACAGTTATAATGGTTTGACACTTATATAAAGGTGCCACCTAGTCTAATTTCGGCAGCCAATGTAAAAAATTACACATATCACAAAAAAATAAAACTTAATCTTTGTAGAAGCTCATCTGTCTTATCTTATCCGGTTATCAATTTCGTGTACTCACGAAATACTTTAATTTGAAAATGAAATTGCACGATTCTGAAAGCTATCCAAGTCAGATTGAAAACACAAAACCTACAGGTTTTTCCTACAGGTTTTTGGTGGTTTTAGTTGTAAAAACTCTTGAATTCACTAGGCTCTGTAAGCTACACTTATGTGGGTAGTGTTATGTGATGTGAGTGTGGAACAAACAAAGCTTGTAAATAGATTACCTTACACGATCTATGATTAAACATCGGGTTGTTAGCTCGTTAATAGCAAAGTCTGCCTCATCTTTTGAGTTTAATATGACAAGAGCTTGTCCTAGAATAACATTTTGTACATGTTATATAATTACTTTCTGTATAATATATCATGAAAGGCTAAAAGTATCAGAGTGAACATACCATTGTGCCGGCTTGAATATGCACTCCATGGTATCATCTTTGCACTAACCTTTATTTTAAATGCATCCAAAACAATATCCTGAAGAAAAGGTGATCATAATTAGTTTATTTGTCACACTAAATTAATAGTCATTGTGTAAGTGAATAATATTATACACGTACCTCTACATCCGACGATGTAAATGAACGATCCAAATTCTCTAACAACACCAGAGAGCCTGCTTCATGAGCTTTCTGCATCCTCTCCTCCCAAGGCTAGTGAAAATAAATAACATAAATAAGTTCATAATTTTCACGTAACAAATGCATGCGCTTTTAAATGGTTTTAAACTAGTCACTGAATTAAGGATAACAGATAACTCACAGCTTTCTTGAACCATTCACTTGTATCCTGCATGCACACAAAAAAGATGTTATATCCAACTCTTTAACAGTCAACCAAAGTCAAAAACCTAACTTTGTAAGCCCACTTGGATATTTATGTTTACCAACTTACCACTTTTGGTTTTTTCTTGAGCTCTATAGATGGACTATCAGCTTCAACACTCTTCTTTTCATCGACTTCTAGTGGCTTCCTTTTCTTAGAGTGATGAGTATCAGATGAAGCAGTAAACCTCAAAACATTTGAAGAAGTGTTGACTGTTTCACACGACGAGTTTGACTTTCCTATAACTTCCTTGGGTTTCTGATTAAAAAAGTGTCCAACTGCAAATTCATACACATAAATTAATATAAACAATGTTTAAGAACAATAAAAATACGGTATCCACAAACCTGCAATTCTAGCTATCTTATCCGGGAATCTTTCTGATAATCTGCATTTTTCTACATCAAATACCCGATAAAACACATAGTCTGACATTTTTAATTCTTCCATTGATGCCTTTGGATTCCTTTTATCTTTAGATGTGCACACAACATTGTATTTCCCACAAATTGCTTCCTAAAGTGTCATATTCAAATCAGCATAATAGAAATATAGAATAAACAGAAATTTTATGATTAAAAACATGTATTACCACAGGATTGAAATTACAGACACCATTGCCTTCACCCAAAGCCAAGAATAGCTCATTGTTGAGATAACAAGCACCTCCTAACCACTTTTGTACCTCTGTGGGGCGAAAATACCACAAAACTTTCACCATCTTTTTAAGGCGTGGAGTCTCGTACATGTCAATAATTTTGGCAACATATGGCGGTTGTTGATGTCCACACCACATGCAAACAGAATCATAAAGAAAGTAATCTACACCATCTAAAGTAAACGATTCATAATGTTGGAAATTTGGATTCATTTTCCCAAGGGGCGCTTTATGGCCCCATATAAACTCAATATCCCCTGGTAGATTTGCATTTTCTTCTTCAAGTGTTGACATATCTGCAGGGTACAGAATGATCATTTATTACCAAATTAGGGCAGATTTGTGTACAAGGAAAGTATATTATTACAAATGCTACATGCTATTCAAGTGAGTGGCTATATAGATAGATATTCTGTTGACTACAATCTTAAGAGAAATCTTGTACATGCATATACTACAATTTTCTCAATGTACAACCAAATAAGCTTTATGCACAACCAAACATTGCATCTCTCTCAATATTGTGAGCAATAACCTAAAGGAAAACCGACGAAACCGAACCAAAAAACCGAATTAACTGAAAATTGTTATCGGTTTTTTTTTGTACCCTCGGTTAAATGAAATTAATTGAAGCGAACCATTAATGTATTTATACCTCCACTTTATATATTTATACCTCTATTTCATGTATTTATACCCCCAATTCATGTATTTATACCTCTACTTCGTGTATTTATACCCCAATTCATGTATTTATACCTCTACTTCGTATATTTATACCCCCATTTCATTTTTTATACCTTCACTTCATGTAACCTCTACTTCGTGTATTTATACCCCCATTTCATTTTTTATACCTTCACTTCATGTATTTATGCCTCCACTTCATGTATTTAATCCCCATTTAATTTATTAATGCCTTCATTTCATGTATTTCTACGTAAAAATTGTAGCCCAACTTTGGTGTTGGTTATCAACTGAACTTAACCGAACCAAAAACCAACAAACTACCAAAAACCGAGTTGGTTAATAAAACTGATTAACGGATGACTTCAGTTTCAGCTTCGGTTTTAGGCTAATAACCAAACCAAACCCCGCACACCAACTCTCGTCTCTTTTACTTATCAGCCTTACAACCATATAAGATTAATGCACAACCAAAAGTTGCATATCTCTGATCTCTTTTACACATTAACCTTTTAATCAAGTAAACCACACGTAACCTCTTCATCATTTTGGGCATTTTCACATATATTTGACCAATTTTGACCACAATAACTGTTCATCAACCACAATCACTACTACAAACCCTAGATACCGAATACTTCAGTAAATAACAACTAAAATCCAACTAAACACAATAGCAAATCATACCGAGTGCAACACGAACAACAATAACAATATGATCATCACTGAAATCATTGGTAAACACCGATTCGAGCTTTAAAACGATCAGCATTGCCCTAAGTTAGTGCTAGTAACATAATAACATATCTAAGCATCTAGAAACCCTAAATTATCGCTATTGATGATAATATAATGAAAGCGATTGAGTAGATATTAATAATATTACCGGATGATAAGTTGCAGGAGTGAAAGACGTCGATCAAACACACATATTTGCAGAGCAGAAAGTTTAACTGCTGTAGGCGCGCAGGATAATAAGTTGAGGAGCGATGGGGGAGCTAAAATGCGCGGGGGGAGTGGTAAGCACTCTCAGGCTAAAATGCGCGGGGGAGTTATAAGCACTCCGGCTACGTGGCTAAAATGCGCAGAGTCCGTACGTACAGTGTCAGACGCGTGAGGGATACGCGCATGCAATTTCGTAGCAACAATCCAATTTCCCATCTTTTGAATTGATTGGTTGAAGTCTTAATGGTAGTCTAGTGTTTTAATTATGACAAATTGAAAATAAATAATCCAAATTTTTGTGTATTGTTTGAGAATAATTTCAACTGTAATAATTACTATCAACGGTTTTAACTTTCAATTATTTATGTCTCAATGGACCTCTGTTAAAAGACACTTAACGCCGTTAAGTTTTTTCTCAAGTTTAAAACTGATGTTTGCTTTTGATCGAAAGAACGATATGAGTCGACTGATATAAAACTTATCTCGAAACGGTGATCCAAGCGACGAAACAATGTTTTAATTCAGATGTTTGAATTTCTAATTAACAAAAATCAAGTCATTTGAATCACCTTTTTAAGATAAGTTTTACATCAGTCGAATCGTATCGTTTTTCCGATCAAAAGCCCTAAAACATCGTGTAACATCCCGAAATTTCCAAAATAATATTAATTGTATTACTTAATAATAGAGGGAAAATTTACTCAGGTTATCGGGAAATAAATAAATAGAGTAGGAGTTTGTATGGGTCGGGCTAGTGTTGGGTAATGGATATGGGTTATGGACTTGGGTTATGAAAGAAGGAAGGAGAGTCCATGGGCTTAAGCCCATGATCCCTAAATATAAATACCATTAATCACCATTTAATCCTCATTCTCACATATTCCACACACACCCAAAACACACACGACCCGAACCAATATCCGAAGGCGAAAACCCGAGCTTGTTGGTGCTGGAACGTTGTGACGGACCAAAACAACATCAAGGCTTAACCGTGTTCGTAGTTCGACTCGTTCAAGGTACGTTTATAGTTAGAAATCGTTCGTGTAGGTTCGAGTTGATTTGAGAAATGATAGATCTGAGTTTGTATGGTAAAAACGAATCCAACAAAGCTAATCTTACTGAAAATGGTTATGACCTGATGGGTTAATCGATTGATAAAAAGAACCCGTAACCTATATGACTAAATCGCACCCTTTAAACATCGATGTTAGGTCGATTTGATGGTTGGGGTTTGTAGGCGCTGGTCAGACGATCCCGTGGGTACCTAAATCGAGTTATTTGGTTAAGAAACGAAGGTGATTAAGGGATTTAAGAACGAACAGTAGCTGCAGACGACAACTTCGCCTGATGAACTTCGCCTGCAAGCTAAGTTCGCCTGATGACAACTTCGCCTAAAGCCAAGTTCGCCTGATGACAACTTCGCCTAAAGCCCAGTTCGCCTGATGACAACTTCGCCTAAAGCCCAGTTCGCCTGATGACAACTTCGCCTAAAGCCAAGTTCACCTGATGACAACTTCGCCTAAAGCCAAGTTCGTCTGATGACAACTTCGCCTGAAAGCCAAGTTCGCCTGATGAACTTCGCCCGCAAGCCAAGTTCGCCTGATGACAACTTCGCCTAAAGCCAAGTTCGCCTGATGACAACTTCGCCTGCAAGCCAAGTTCGCCTGATGAACTTCGCCCGCAAGCTAAGTTCGCCTGATGACAACTTCGCCTAAAGCCAAGTTCGCCTGATGACAACTTCACCTAAAGCCAAGTTCGCCTGATGACAACTTCGCCTAAAGCCAAGTTCGCCTAAGGTTTAACTTCGCCTAAAGCCAAGTTCGCCTAAGGTTTAACTTCGCCTAAAGCCAAGTTCGCCTAAGGTTTAACTTCGCCTAAAGTCAAGTTCGATTAGAGAATAGATTAAAACGATAAGTAAAAGTAAGCTAATACTAGGCCACCAGATTAGATCAGGCGAGTAATGATACGTGTAACTTATACAGTCAGCCGAGCTCAGTTAAAGAAGGGATTTACAACTATCGGAGGAAGAAGCAGAGTTTATGTGAGTTTCTAGCCCCATTCCTTGTTATGTTTTCGGGGCTGTGTGCATACTCGATGTGTTGTTAATACATTTATCCTAAGTGATAAGTGTATGCCATATGAGATATATGTGATGGATATGAATGATTGCTTGTCGGTACGCGAACGATCTTCGGATATTGCGCGTACTGTCAGATTAAAAATAAAGGTACAAATATTATATATCGAAGATGTATGAATATTACAAATGAATACTTGTCGGGGCGTGAACGATCTTCGGATATTGCACGTAACGACAAGGGGTATGGTTGTTAAATGAAGGATGTAAATAACGCCTAGAGTGTTCTTATGCTATAATGTAATTATTGTATATGTGAAGTATGTGTATACAGGTACACGAATGGTATGTGAGTTCTACGTTCGACATAGTAAGTTAGGATGGCAAATCCCTCTAACTTCTGTTGGACATAGACTTGGCAGGTGATGGCGTAGTTAAGGACTGCGAGCCTTATACGTGATGTAGATGATAGATGTAAACGTAGATAGGGACGGTGGGCCTTATACGTGTTATAGGAGATAGACGCCAACGTAGATAAGAACTGCGGACCTTATACGTAACGTAGATAAGGACTGCAGACCTTATACGTAATATAGATAGGCGTCAGCACAGGAAAGGACTGTGGACCTTATACGTGCTTTAGCATAGGGGAGGACTGCGGACCTCGTACGTGCTATGAATTAGGTTGCAACATAGGGAAGGACCGTGGACCTTGTACGTGTTGTGGATGTATGATGGTATAGGGAAGGACCGCGGACCTTGTACGTACCATGAATGGTGAACATAGGTAAGGACTGCAGACCTTTTACGTGTTCACGATCGTGAGTACAGGTATAGACGGCGGACTATGAACGTACTCTCGGTAGACTGAGGTATGTGATTGTAGATATGTATGTATGTATGGTAGCAAGTATGTATGTAGAACAGAAGGGTAACTAGTGAGATATGGATATGTATCTTCGGATATGTATGTATGTGTTGTATTGTATGGCGTACGATTAACTAGAACTCACTCAGCGTAGCTGACTTTTAGTATGCACGCAGGTGAGTAGGATGAGACAGCTCGCTTGAGGAGACACGTGGCACTGAATAAGAGGCTGGCATCGGAAGACTCAAGACGTTTAAATTAATGTTCGTAAATTTTGAAAGACAAAATGATGTTTTAAGACAAGACGTGTTTTGTTACGAAATGTTTTATGAAAGCTTTTATATTCCGCGAATGTTTTAATTAACTCTGATATTTAGAACTGCGTTTATGAGTAAATCCAACGCTAAAGTAGGGCCACCGGGTTCGGGGCCTTACACATCGGTTTGAAACTTGGGAAATAACTTAACGGCGTTAAGTGTTTTTTAACAGAGGTCCATTTAGACAAAAATAATTGGAAGTTGGGACTGCCGGTAGTGATTTTTAAGGTTAGGGTTACTACTTGCTAATACAAAAAATAATTGGGATTATTTAATTTCAATTTGTCTTAATCATATTGTACACGTGTCAGCAAATTGGTTGATAAGTTTTTTTTTTTGTTTAGCTAAAATTGTTCTCTTAGAAATTTTAGGTTGGTTTGTTTATAGAGGCATTAAAATTTGTAATTTGTTTCTCATTTATGAAGTATAATATTAGCAAACTTCTTAATATGAAGCATTGTTGATTAGTTGGGTTAGACAGGTAGAATTGTAAAACTAGGAGTGTTCATAGTTCGGTTTGAAACCGTAAAACCGTCTAAACCGGTCATTGATTCTGTTTGACGGTTGGCTTTTTTTTAATAACTTTTGGTTGGTTGGTTTTAAAAAATTCAAACCGCAACAAACGGTTTGGTTTACGATTTACACCGAAAACCAACCGTATAAAACCGGACCGGACCGTATGATTTGATTATATTTAGTTTTTAAGTATTATATAATATGTATATACAATAATATTATTAGGCATAATAATTATATTAAAGTTGTTGTGGCACATACAATTTACAGATACTACTATTACTACAATAAAGAAAAAAAATGGGCTAATAATTCAATATGACCTTCCGTGTAATTTTACAAAGTTGGGCAACTCGTGTTATGCTAATTTCTTGATAACATTGTTAGTTTTACAAGTTTGTGTTTTAACAACTTAAATTCTGCAAATTCATGAACGATGTACTTGTATATATCATATATTTACTTTGTACATTTTGTATAAAAGCGCGACAAGCTCAAACCGTGAAACCAAACAGTTACCAACGGTTTGGTTCGGTTTAAAAGTTATACGGTTTGATTTCGGTTTACAATTTAAAAAACCGTTACTAAACGGTTCGGTTCATGGTTTAACCTGAAAACCGTGAATACCGAACCGTGAACACCCCTAGAAGAGAAGAAAGAAAAGGTGGTTCTTTTTAATGGACTCGTGGTTACTAGAGTATGGTCGAGTGGTTTTATAAAAGGAATTTGAGAAGTCATTATATTTTTATATAGTTTTTCATAAATCTATTGTTTTATTATATTCTTTAATTTAATTTTTAATTACTATGTTTGTATAAATATTTAAACTAAAATTATAATTTGTAATTTAACCTTTTTGTTTTTTACGAAAAAATATTTTGTTGGGAGTATTTTACTTTCACCTTATGTTTCATCAACATTTAGAGTAGACCGAGTGACGGTAGCATCCCACGCTCAATGGCCAACAGGAATGATACTTTTATAAGGTTGGGCTAAAACTATGGAACTAAAGGCATATAGTGCTGAAGAAAAAATATCGAAAAGTTGAACGAAATATTCTAGCCGTGACACTTTTGAGAAGGACGGGCTAGACATAAAATTAACAAAAAGGAAAGTGGAAATACTTTCAGAAAAAAGACTAGCTCCACCTACCATTAACTTGTTAGGTGGGCTCGGTAGAGGTTGGGTGTCATGATTTTATTGGCTTAGAAAGAGTATTATAAAGTAGCTTTGGAAAAATTGGGTCGATTTTAGAAGATAATTTACTCCACATGTCTATTTGATAAATTTTCTGCTTTCTTTTAGTCCTGTAGAATATTAAATTAATTTAAAATACTGTTGAATATTTTTCTACCAAAGCTTCGCGAGACTAGTGGAGATGCATTAGAAGTCTATATGACCTACACAATCAAGCAAGTCATCAACATCGAGGCAAGTAAACTTTGGTGCATTATTTGAATACTCTTCGAGAGTTATTGTTAGCCATCGATGAGGATATCTCGATCTACAACAAAATAGCACATGAGAACATACAATTTCATTTCCTAGAGGACTTGACAACTGCTAAGATGGCATTCGTCTAAAAAAAATGTTTGGTTGGAGCCATGCCCCATAGCTAAATGTTGAATATTTTTCTACCAAAGCTTCGCGAGACTAATGGAGATGCATCGCGAGACTAATGGAGATGCATTAGAAGTCTATGACCTACACAATCAAGTCATCAAACAAGATACTAAATAAACTTTGGTGCATTATGTGAATACTCTTTAAGAGTTATAGTTAGCCATCAATAGAAGGTAGCTAAATATGATGGAATCAGATGAGGATATCTTAATCTACAACAAAATAGGACATGAGAACATACAGTTTCATTTCCTAGGAGACTTGACAATTGCTAAGATGGTATTCGCCTAAAAAAATACTCCGGTTGAAGCCATGCCCCTTAGTTTAATGCCTTAATACAATCAGAGAAGTAGTTCAAATTAACAACGTAAAGTTCTGATACTTTAGGACCGGGTTACATTATCATATAAGGTTAGCATACAATTATCGTATTATGCATTGTATAGATTCATCAATTTCATCGTAGTCAAATTAAACGAAGATACTTTTAACATTTTTGTTTTGTTGAATTTAAAGAAATAATGATAGCACATGTAGTTACATAAAGTAACAAGTAAATGCTACTTTATAATGTATTTATGTAAAATATACCTATTTACCCACCTTAAATCATTGAATTTATAAGTATTATATGGTAAGTAATTACTTATAAATATATCGCATCCTAGTAATTTAAAGTTGTTCTTTTATTCTTCTTGACTATCGATGTGAACATGTGATCATTCATAACACTTTGAGGTAAGTGTTATTTTAGTAACTATGGTTTGTCAAATTACGTAATTTTAGTTACTTCTTTGAATTTATTGCAAATGGTTACCTCATTTTTCTAAAACTTGCAATTTTAGTACTTTTTTTCTAACCCCGTTTATTTTGTCCGTTAAGTCAGAGGCAAATTAGTAATTTTGATTATTTAATTTATTAGCTAAGTGTCATTTTCATACCCGTAGTTTGTTCAATTACGCAACTTTAGTACCTTTTTTTTTCAATTTATTGCAACTTGATACTTTAATTAGTTTTGAATAGATAAACAAACCAAAAGAGACATTACATTTTACAATTAAAAGATAACTAAATACATGATAGAAGATGAAAAAAACCATGAAACGTATAACATATTTTTTTAGCCTTTTGTTCTTGATTGCCAATTTAGTAGCTCAAGATTCGAGTTCATATTAGCCATTTTTCTTGCATTTTCTTTATGTGCATTGATTTTTTTTCAAACGTTCGGGTATGATAACAATAGCTCTTTAACATATTGGAGGATCAAACCAAATAACAATCACACAACTTCACGCCTCTTAGTATAACATCAATTGAAATTGTAGATGAATGACAGTTGACGAATCACATGGACAAAACAATATATCGTAGTTTATTGAACTTAAAGATGAAGAATGGTTAGGGTTTAAAGGATCAATGAGCGCGGGAAGGGGATTGATCTGTTCATTTAAGATTAGAGATGATCTTTTAATTGTAATATTTAATGCCTCTCTTGGTTATAGTCTATCCAAAACTAATAAAAGTATCTACTTGCAATAAATTCAAAAAATGTACTAAAGCTGCGTAATTGAACAAACCACGGGTATGAAAATAGGCACTTAGCTAAAAGAGAAAATAAATAAATTAATCGAAACTACTAATTTTCCCTTGACTTAACAGACAAAATAAACGGGGTTAGAAAAAAAGTACTAAAATTTCAAGTTTTGGAAAAATGAGGTAGTCATTTGCAATAAATTCAAAGACGGTACTAAAGTTGCGTAGTTGGACAAACCATATGTACTAAAATGACACTTTAACTCTAACAACACTTTTCTGCCATATCATATTTGTCTTTTATAAATGTGATACATTATAAGTAATTTATTTGTTTCTTATTAATTATTTTATTTTATGTTATATATATAATGCAAAAAAAAAAAAAAGTTAAGATAGTGAGTAACTAATTATAAGTTTATAAATAAATTCGTTAAAAGCATTCATGGGAAAAATCAAGTGTGGAA
Source organism: Bidens hawaiensis (assembly GCF_021521415.1). Taxonomy (NCBI): domain Eukaryota; kingdom Viridiplantae; phylum Streptophyta; class Magnoliopsida; order Asterales; family Asteraceae; genus Bidens; species Bidens hawaiensis. The sequence goes on along the minus strand of NW_027499030.1, from coordinate 2,676 downwards.
CGTGGATAAAACACCTTTTGTTTTCTTGATTAATATTCCAACCAACCGTGATATGCATATATATTTTTTGGAAATGCCAACTAAGTAACGTCGGGTACTTCGTACGTGGTCTCTAATGGCTAAAGGCAGCCCGAACCGGCCACGAGTCCGGGCGGATGGAGCCCCTAGCAGTCCACCAATTGAGGGATTCCCGGACAAAAACCGACCCCCACGCTCGTCAAACGGCACGACAGCGAGGAGCCGGTAAAACCGAGTGAGATTAGACTCGAACCCTGACGAGCCAGGATTATCCCTCGTATCTCCGAACTGTGATATATTAGCCAAGCATCAATTTTGACTTTCTTTATAATTTTCCATCAATTAAACAAATATAATAAATTATTTATTGTTATAAAGTTCAATGGATGATGTCTTAAGAGTGGTTAACACAATATTCTTATAAAAAGAAGTTGTATACTTACAAAATCAAAAACGAATGATAAAATGAAATGGGACTGTTCTTTAAAGGATTTTTGGTCTAAAATTATTATAAATAAAATAAAAAGAATACACTTTTAGAATTGCATAATATAAATTCGTTATAAACAGAGAAAATCGTGAATACATTTCAAATTTATTTTATATATATTTGGGAATAAAAAATTACAAAAAATAATAAATAAATAAATAAAAGTCCTTTCCCATATAAAAAAAGTGTCCATTTAGTTGAGTTGCTAACTAGATTGTTTAAATTGCTATCATGTTATCAGGCTTTATTTTCAAATGAACTTTAAAATTGGTTAAGTCGAAACATGACACTATTTAAAAGTGTGTTGGGTTAGGATCAATGCGTTTGACATGAATAAATATATTGGTAACGTTCCAGTTTACGTGTTCGACCTAAAACCTTTAATATATCAACCCGACACGATTAACACCACTAGAAAAAGGTTTGGTTTGGCCATATGTGAATTTAACAAATTTAGAGGGGTATAAATGAAATGAAATTGCCAAAAAAGTTTAAAAAGGAGCTAAAGTAATTATCTACAAACTTACATTTTTTTATTAAAAACCCGTTTTTAAAAAATTGCCTATTAGTACTACCTACCTCTCTTTTATGTAGACAAGAAAGCTATATCTCAAACCTTCTGCTTGGCTTAGGCTGAGGGGTGTGGGGCTTCAACGGGGGCGTTAGCGTCCCTCCGTTCGCGCCCCAGGCGCTAACACCACACCACCGGGGCGCTAACGGGGGCGCTAACGCGAAAAACAATGCAGGCGTGAGCTGGTTAGCGGGAGAAGAGAGAGAGGAACACACCTTTTGAGGTATTTTGGACCGTTGGGAGCCGAAAAAAAACAAAAAAAAAAATATTTTCTATATAGGTTTACGGAAAAGAGCCGTTGAGCTCATATTAAATTAAATTTTTTTTTTCTTAAACTATAAATATATACTTTTATAAAATATACTTCATTTCACAATTATACACCTTTCCTCCTAAAATCCTCTCAAGGTGACATTCCGCCACAACCGTCCACAATCAGTGATCAACAAAGACTTCATAACATAGCAAATATTAAGGGCCGTGAGATACACGGGAATCTTCGACATGAGTTGGTTGAACATTTGTGGGCGAGACGACCCGATTATCTTGTATTAGATTAGTGTTATTATTAAGTATTATTGTTTGTTTAATTTTTAGTATTTTTTTTTGTAATTTGAATTTTAGATATTAATGTGTGTTTTTTTAATAATCTATGAGTTTTTTTAATAATACGTTGTTTGAATATATTTATAAAAAAATAAAAAAAAAAATTTCGCTGGAGCCCCTGCTGGAGCCCCTCCACACCAGGGGCCAGGGCTCCAACGGGGGCTCCAACAACCCCCTTATCCAGTTTATCTCTCTGCCACACGTCATAATATTATTGGTTGGAGCCCCCACTAAAGCCCCATTAAAGCCCCCACACCCCTCAGCCTTAGATGTCGACAAGAGAGAGATGTACTATTGGCTTTGATGTAGACATGACAGATTAATCAGAGAAACGGTGTATATTTCTTTCTTTTATAAACAACCCTAATTCCTATCAAAACAACACAACCACAGCCACTGCTGTTACAATAACCTAACCGCCGTTCTTCATTTTCTGATTCACCGTCACTTCGAAATCTGGTAACAACTTCAGTTTTACCGGCTATGATTTCGATTTCTGGTAAAAAAAGGTGAACAAATAAAGTTATTTACAAAATAGTCCGTACGGACGACTTTCGAACGTCATCGTCTCCGGACGAGTTCGTTCGGAAGCTCGACTATGCTCGAGTTCGGCAAATTTAACTGCTTGGATCTATATTTTTAAAGCTTGCTCGGCTCGTGAGTGCGCTTTTAAGCTCGAGCTTGGGTCGGCTTGACCGTTTATTGTTTTTTAATTAATTGTTATATATTTATAATTTTTTTAGTTTTTAGTTATAGTTTCATAGCATTATGCAGATTAATTAATAATTATTAATGGTAAGCTCGTTTATGTCCGCGAGCTTAAAAGTGAAGCTCGAACTCTTTTATTGAACGAGCTTAATTTTAAACTCAAGCTCGAACTCATTCAATCTCGGCTTGATTTCCAGTAGCTTGTGAGCAACTCGGCTCATTTGCAACCTTAATTTATTAACCAACGTTATTTATTTGTGGGATTTCATTTGCTGTTTGTATG